>NW_026892827.1:0-174728 GCF_033815535.1 Pezoporus flaviventris
TGTGCTGGTGTTTTCAAAGCTTTTTAGTGCAGACTCCTATTCTGGTGCTGGTTAGAATCACTATTACACTCAATTAAACATTTTCCTGACTGTCTGCTTTCTCTTTGATTGCTTTCTATTTTTGAGGAGGGAAATAAAGTAAAAATAATTATAAAGTATATTTTAAAATGAACACAAGCAGCTCGATTTGCATGTGAAAAATTGTATACTCAGGGGAGAAATATGCTGAGGTTTGCATTGACAATCTATTTTGGCACACACCATGCAAAATCACATGGAAGAAGTTTGTTATCTGTAAAGAAAAATCTTTTAGACACACCAAAATCAAGAAATTGAGTAAATACCTACAGGAGAGATGCAGAACAAGCTCAGTGAAGACAGAGGTTAACCAGAGCTTTTGAAGGACACTGTGACTCAGCAGCTGGAGGAGCAAGAGCAGCATGAGGATGTCGTTGAGGACAGTTTTTGAAATCCTGACTTTGGTCAACATTTCTAAAGTCGTGGGGTCTCATTCAGCAATCTGGAACAGCTACAGCACCTCTAAAAAGCCTGCAACATGCTATGCAGATGGATCTGCATGAAGTTAATACTGAATTGAATTAATTTGCATAGCATTAGTTCTCACAGACTAGTAAGTGTTTTTCCATTCCTTTGTACATTGTAATTCCAGCCAGACACTTTTTTTTTTCCTTTTAGTTGCAACTTCTCTATAACACAGCCATGGCTCCATGTCTGACCATACCTCCTAATGAGCATTGGTTTTCATTGTTTTCTATTGAGTCAGCACTCAGGATGAGAGCCCATGACGAAGTCTGGACTTTTCTGTGTTTTTTTCGACTTCCTTCATCACATATGATACACTGTGGTTGCATTACCCTTAATAGATGGTGTTCCCCACACCTTCAGGCTGATGTTCTTTTAACAAGATGCAGCTAGAGAGCTGTATGGATCTGCTTCAGGGGAGACAGAGGGAAGGGGAAGAAATGAAAAAAGAGCAAGTGAAACTTTCTGCACAGCCAAGCAGTGAGTTACTTCCCCTCGTGCAAAACACAGGAAAAAGCCCATAGCTAACAATGCTAACCCACCAAAAATTTAAAGGGAAAGAGTTTAAAGAGAGACCCAAGTCTCTAAACAGAACTGTCAGGGTGCTCCTAACATAAAGGATGAGCATGGGATGGGCAGTTAGGGCAACAGGCCTCACAAAAAGAAGCAGCCAGTGCTGAATGGAGACATCAGGTGGAAAGGGATTGAGAAGAGAGCTGCAGGGATGCACTGAGGTGATGAAGGTGTCAGAATTACAGAGAGAAAGACACCTCCTCAGCAGAACAAGCAAAGGGAGAAAGCTGCTCTAAACTAGTGGGAAATATTTGAAAAACAAGTTGCAAGGAGCAGATGCTATTTTTCTAGGCCAATGTCTTTATATTTTCACCAGTCCCTTCTGAAAGGCTCTAATTTTGCTGATATACAAGAAATAATTATCTTTATTGTGTGCAGCCACCACGTTTGCTAGTAGGAGAATTATGTATTGAGTAAATACACTGAGATGTGCTACTAGCTGTCGATAGTGACAACTTAACTGACCAGAAGAACCTTGACAGGACACCAAGAAACTCAGCATTCATTGGCAAAGCTAGACCAATGTGTACAGGATCATCTGGGTGAGTGAGGATGAGCATTTGAGGAGAAAGCCAAGCTCTTTCCTCCCTTTCTGAGGAGCTGTGACAGCTACAGTCAAGGCTCTGCCATTGTATGTGTAGTTGCAAGACAGGTCAGTGAGAAAGCCTGGTCCGTCACCAGAGCTGCAGAGAGCATCTGACAGACGTGGTGATACAGGAGATGATGGCCCATCTCTTCAAGAAAGACAGCCATTTGAACCTCACACAAACTCCCCAGGAAAAAACCTGAATTAGAAGATGTGGGAAATCAGGGAGATAAAGTCAAGCAACGAAAAGAAAGAGAGAAACAGGTCATGTCTAGTGCCAAAGGGAAGAAAAAGACTAAACCTTAAGCTAAGAAGAGGGGAAAGGCCAGATCTGCGTTCACAGGGAAGTAAAAGAAGAAGGTTTGAGCACAAAATCAAAAGGAAGGAAAAGGACAAGCTGAAAGCCAAAGGGGGAGAGGGCAAAAATAAAGTCAGAGAGAAGAAAGAACTACAGTGTGTTAACAGAGAGCCTGCTGAATATGAGGCAAGATAATTCTCTCAAAAGTTAAAAGTTTTATCTGCTCGTGTTTTAAATATGCCCAAGTATTTCTGTAGTTAAAAATGGGAACTGGGCTAGAACACACAGAACATTCTATAATCTGCTTATCTCAGTACACTTGAAAGCAAAGCAGCCGTTCGTATCACTTCCATGACATTACTAATATTGTGTCTTCTGTATCCACAAGCAGATCTTGACATGGCTTGGGTCTGGCTTGCAGCACAGACACAAGAGGAGGAAAACCTATTAGGGCTGCAGACACTCTAAAGTGTGATGAGATATGTTTCTAGAAACCTGGATTTTGTTGGATCAGTGACAATGTGCTTAGAGTAAACCAGTAATTTGTGATAGTGGGAAAAATAAAATATTACACAAGACAATGACAGCTCAAATATTTACAGGTGAAACAGGTAATAAAGGTAGAGATGTAGTTAGATCTAAAGGTAAACAGAGAACTAAAAATTTTAAGTGACTAACATATAATTAAAAAAGTAATCATTCTACCAAAGTCTAAATTTGTCTGTTACAAAACCAGGAACATGTGAGTACTGCACATACCACTTATGAAGAGTCTGTTTATACCTAGGAAGAGAATACAATAAAGTTCCTAGATGCATGCTTTATCCTGACAGAAAATAGAAGGACACATAGCTGCTCTGGATGTTTCCTTAGAAGATGATTTTGGAAATGGTTTGATGAAGGTATGCTATCATTTGCTGTTTCATTTGCTGCTCTGCCATTGAGCACAGTGGACAGACTGCAGCATTAGAGAGCAGCATACAGTAGGCTTCACAAGAAATGTGCCTTTATCTTCAAAGTAGCAGATTTATTGATTTTAATAAGTAGAAAATATCTACCCGGACATTAGACAAACACAGACTCAACACAGACTGAGAAAAAGCTGATAATTTTATTAAACTGACTGAGTTTTGTTACATTTGTTTGGGAAATTTCCAATAATACAGAGTGCCAAAAGGCCTGCTTGTGAGTCTGACAAAAATCTTACAGAACTAAACAAGACAAATATTATACAATTTTTCTCAGACTCAAATTGTACTGCACTGCATAAGAGTAAGGACAGATTTCTACAGTCTTGCCTGGGCAATGTAGCGCTGACCTACGTAGACAGCTCTGCTATTAGTGACTGAGGTCAGTACAAGAGACATTCTGCCTAAATGCCTGCAGAACACAGCCCATCTATTGAGATGGGGAAAACGCTGTAAGGTTGTCCCCCCAGGAGCAATGGCCATGGCTGCAAGGTCTCATTTCCATCAGGGTTTTAGGTCTGTGCCTAAAAGCAGCTTTAATGGGATTACCACGTTATAAAGCACTACAGGGATGGATAATGAGTATTTCTGCTCACATTTCCAGTAAGTAATAAGTGTCTAACAAGGTTTATGGAGCTAGTGAAAGTGGAATTTTAGAAGCTTTTGCTTTAGTGCATGGCCAGATGGTGGTGAGAAGAAGAGTGGTCGGGCTTCCGTGGTGGAATTTGTGACTGACTGGGTGATGAAATAAAAGCATTTGGGAAAGAAGAGTGGGAAGGCACCGGACTGCAATAGCTTGAAACCGGAGGAGTAAGTCTGGGGTAGAGGCAGAAAAGTCTGCACCACTACTGCAAACTTCAGGAAACTGCTACATGTAGGAGCTCTGTTTCACTGGTGGCAGAGCTAGAAAATATGTACTGCAGAAGGCACAGCTCTGAATTGTGAGAAGTGAGAGGCATAAGGACAAATGGAGAATAAGGGAAAAGCAAAACATCAAGAGGCTCATCATTAAATAAGCATCCTTCCTCCGACCTACTGAGGTGAAATTCATATGAATAAAAGAAACGATCATGCCATTAAGTCAGTACCATGTCTACATATATCCAAAGGGATTGAGTTCAGTGTGTATAAGGTACCTAAACTCTTCCAGGACCTTGTTGATTATCATTCAATATGTTGATTATCATGCTTTTTATGAAGCTTACATGTATGCATGTGTATGCATGTTTAATTAAGTGTAAAGTAAGATCCCCCAGAGATACAGAGAAATCTCCGAGAGCTGACCCAATAGCTCACTAGACCTATTTCAAACCCCAAGGCTGATACTGTGCCCACAGAAATAAAAGAAAGTGAACACACTTACGGGTACACTTGCACATGCCATTGCACTGGGGCATTTAGGTCAGTGTGAGGTCTGCACACTGACGACACTTGACTTCTGAATGTTTGCCCCACAACTTTTCAGAGATGTGAAAGTATGGTGCAAGTGGAAGCAGGTTTAAATCCAAGACTTTCAAAGTAAGGGGTGACTCTGATCTTAACTTCTGGCTTTGGTAGAGGGAGGAAGCCAGATGGTGTGATTAAAGGGCACCTAGCGTCAAGGTCAGCCATAATTGCCATCATTTTGCATTTCTTGAGCTATTTCAGTTTCTGTCATAACGTTAATGTTATTTAAAGTACACTCGTTCATTTCCTTGTTTGTTGTATAAAAGAGATGAAATTACAAATTTAAGACATATATCCAAATTCCTGCAGTATTCAGAGGGCTCCAGACCTGCAGCTCTGAGCCAGCCTCTGAGGAGTCACAGACAGCAAGGAAGGCAGACTTTGAACCAAGTCTTTGCTCTTGCTTTTTACCTCCTCTTTTCCTGTTTCTCTCACAGGAGCATGAGTCGTATATAGGGTTTCTCTTTCTTTCTTTCATTTTGAATCAGCTGAGTGAAACAACACAAACACTAAAATGCCATCTAGTCATTTTGCAGGGCTTGCTTTTTCTTGCTTTTGTATTTTAATGCATGTTAAAATGTAGAGCAAGTACTGTAAGTCTTGACGTTAGCTATAGGCATGTGAACCTACAATTTGAATATCTCATTGTGTTTGTTACAGAAAAGAGGTTTAACATCTTTTATTTACAAGTACTGATAGTTTTTTCTTCATGGTGTTGAGATCACTGAGCAACGCTCAGCATCACTTGTGGAAGTGATCACGTCTGTGACAGTGGTCCTGCCTTTAGCTGATGGTGGGGAGGGGGACAAGTTGATGCAGGCTGCGATCCACTAGTCCTACTCAGGCCAGGGAGCAGGCAGAAAGTGGAAATGGTGGTCTGTTTAGCAGAACAGAAGAAGTCACACCAGAAGACAATAACTGAAAGGAAGTGCATGTGGAAACATCCCATCACCCACATTGAACTGTGGCAAAACCTCATGAAGCTGAAGGAGGTTTATGGGATCCTTGAAGCATAGCCACCCACAACTGTCATCAGACCAATCTGTGTGGGGTAGTTTTAATAGTACTTTGGGGGTTTTCCCCCCTTTGTTGATTGGCAGGCATAAGCTGTAACCTTCAGGTACATGTATGTGTGTATATATATATATATATATATATATATATATATATGAACAAAAACACAGGGAAAAAACGCGTACATTTTTATTCTTTTATCCATTTCATTTGGTAAAATAAGATGAACAATATGAATTTTATTCACCTGAAAACTTAATGAAAGAGTTTCCCAAAGATATCCCAGGAGTGAGATTCCAATCATGGTCAAACATTTAAGAGCCATTGAGTCACAGTCAGGGTTTGGCTGCTACAGAAGTTGTGGTCTTGCTCCCTTGAGCCTGATTGCCTAACTTCAGCTGGCATCAGCAAAAATACAGAGAAATTCAAGGGAGATTTCACTTTTACAGTGCAGAGTTAAATCCTCATTTGTTCTTGTTTCTTTCTGCAGTTTTTGTCTAAAAGCTGATCCCTAGATGGCTGGGTATAAGGCTCACAGGTTTGACTGCTATACCTGGATGAAATGTTTTCAGCTAAATCTATAGCTTGCCTGCTTTACGTTTCTTCTAAAGAATACCGCTCAGATGTTTTTTTCAGATAACTACTTTTGATAAATCTGAGTGTTTCAAACATAAAGCATGCGTTGTTGACATTTCTTTGAAAAATTTGCATTTTATTTAATATATTTTGCCCCCTTCCTGTATGATTTTTTTTTGTCTATTTGCATTCAGTGCAGCTTTATTTACATAAGATCCAGCTAAAAATGGCTTTTTAAGTAATTCTACTGTTCCTGTTCAGTGGAATGAGCATGTAAGTGAACGACTGAAGTGCTTAAACCCAACAGGTATGCACCTTAAGTTGCTTGTTAAGACATGGCCTCAAAAGCACAGTTGTAAAGAAGAATCACAGCATGCTCCCATCCATCCAGAGACCAGGAAAACCGCCGTCTGACAGGGATGCCTAATGTATGACAGCAACAGCTAACACAAGCCACCCTCTTCTCTCCATCCTTTCCAAGTCCTTCTGTCTGCCACTGCACATGCCCTGCACATTCTCCACACAGGGCATGTTAGTTCCAAAATCTTGATCTGTTCAATGTGGCATACTGTGCTACACAGTTTAGTCAAGAAGGGGAGGCCACTGCAGCTATCTATTAGGAGATGGAAATGCACAATGTGGGACAAGATAGCAATGGGGCCAGGATCATGCATTAGAGATATATGTAGAAATATGCAGTTTCCTTGGATTTCACAAATTGTGTCTGAAGTCTTTCTGATATGATGCAGTCCAATCTACTCATTGGGCTACAGGGGCTGAAAGACAAAAGCAAAAACGTTTTGTTGTTTTTTTTTTATTTAAGGTCATGTCAATAAAAGATCAAAAGCACTCAAAACTCCCAACAAGCCAGGTCACTCCAATTATCTTCAGACAGAATACGAGTAAACTAAAGGGGATGCAGCATTCAGGCTGAGTGTCTATTCTCTAATGCGGCCATAACCTTGCACCCCATAACCAGACCTCATTCACAGCTGTGCATGTGCTCCTGTCCCTCTCCACAGGTACCTGCTTTCTTCTCCTCCCTTAGCCCACACATGCCTGTGCCAGGCTATCCACCAGCAATGGATCTGATGTTGCAAGCAGAAGGTTGATAGTTTGAAATTGACAGGTGAGGGGAAAAAAACTGAAAAACCCCTAACACCCACCCCCCCAAAAAAAAAGGAAAAAGAAAAAAAAGGTATTCCAATTGCTTACTATTTTCAGTTTACCAGGCAATAAACAGAACCCTCAGAGCTGCCAGCTCCTTCAGAATTGCCATTTTTATCCATGCTGCTCCACCAAGCAGCTCGGAGGGCTAGCCGCAGTACCCTGACACAAAACCACAGGAGGGTGTGGTTCCTGATTCTGCTGGGCGCAGAACAGGGAAGCTATTTATTTCGGGTGCATCTCTGTTCAGTGAGTCATGTTTCAACTGGAAAATTGGCCACAGCTTTCTAGCAGATCTTTGTTGCCAGCAAAGCTGGCATGTTACCCAATTCCTCCCAGCTCCTTTTTCTCCCCCCACAGCCCACTTCCCCAGCTTGGGCTGCCTTTACATTGTTAAAGCCCCCTTTTAATAATAGTCATTGTTCCATGTTAACCTTGACAGTTGGGGAGAAAGGACAGTGAAGGGCGTAGCTGTGTGCTATAATGAGCATTTGGTGCTATAGCAGGTGGGAAAGGCTTTGGGGATCTGGGCAGATTAGGAAGAGAGAGGGCTCTAGCAGATGTTGAAGCAGGATGATGTATGGCTGTTCACTCTGGGATTCAGACAATACCAGCACAAAAGTAGAACAGGGAAATGGGGAAAAAAATTGATCCCTTCTGATACAAACTGGGCTAGAAACCGGACATGCTTGAAAGTGAACATTTAAAAATGACAAATATGACTCTAAGCCCAGCACCTTCTCCTCTCTGTGGCTGCCAGATTTCGCTTTTAAAACATCATCCAAGGTTTGGTTTATTTTACATTAACTTAAGTCTTGAATCGTTACATACAACTTCTCTTTCCTTCCTCTCCTCCCAGGCAGAAACTGGTTAGGAATGCATCTGAACTTTGTCCTCTGCAACACACACCTCAGAGTCAGCTCAGGCAGGACACACAATAAATAAAGTCTCATCTACACACCAAAGGTCAATGGCACTTAGGAATCCAAATTGCTGTCTTCAGCTGTTATTACAACACTTCCAAAATCTTTTAATGGTGCAATTCCTAGTCTTTTTATCCCATATAGCATAACCAACCTCAGAAGTAAATAGTAAATAATAATAGCCTATTAGCTAGATACCTATAAAAAAATAAAAATGCTAAGAGGACTGAAAACCCAGGTCTTAAATAATGAAACTGTCCTATGGAAGACTAACACCTCAAGAGGCAGTAGTGTATCTGTTGTAATACAGAAGATGAAAGAAAGTCAGGCTTGGCTTTGACCTTGATTTTCTGGAATACAAATCAAAGTGAGATGCTGGGTGCATAGCACATTGAAAAATGAAGATTTTTAAGGCAGATACCTAAATATGGATATAGGACCTTAGTTTTGGAGTCCCACTAGAGCTGAAAATCTAGGCCTAATTTCTTTTTCTGTTTGCAAAAATGTTGTTAAGAAACTCACATCTTTCTGAAGTTTATTAGATAATTAAAATTGCCTCTGTGAAATAATTTCTGATCAGCACATCATCCACTTTTGCATTCTTTACATGTGGTAATATACAAAATGTGGGTTACCCAATCTTGAGTGTCGCGGCTCTGTGCACTGATGAATGAATGCATCTGAAGTTGTTGCTGTAAAGGAGTTTACCTTCAGACTGTCCCACAGAGAGCTGTGGATCAGGACAATGATTGCTGAGAAACAGCTCAGGCCAATGCTTTCCAACATTGGAAAATCGTTCATCACTCCCTGATTTCTGACTCTAGAAGACTGCCAAAACTCCAGCAATAACCTTCTCCATCAGAAGAAACACAATAAAAGTCCTATAGGATGTTATTATAGCTGTTATCTTTAGTGGGATTGTCTATCAAGGGGGTGAAATATTCTGATTCTTACAGGCATCAGCTTTAACATTTAGATGGCCAAAAACTGGCATGTAACAGTACTAAGTGGAAATGAAAGGGAAGTGGAACCAGTTGGTAATAGTTTATAGCAATCATCTCAATAATCTGTAAATCTAACTTTGAGCTTGAGTTAGCAAGGTTTTTTTCTGATAACCACTAGCCAAAGCCTTCCTCATTCAGCAGAAGCTGTCTTCTATCTTCTTCAGTAGTGGCTGGCCAGCAGACATTGTGTTTCTTGCTCCTGCCCCCTAGGCTCTGCAGGTGATGGCAGGGAATGCCTTGTGTTCCTGTATTCCTCTCACCGGGGGACAAAAGGATGTGCTGTCCCACTCCAGTGGGATCGGGGGAGGAAGGTGCAAATGGAGCTCTCTCCCTCATTACGTATCTACACTTAAATATCTTTTGTGAGTTTACCTGGAAAGAGCAATCCCTTGCCTCAATTAGTGGATTCCAATTGAAGTAAAAAAAAAGCCAAACCAAAACAAAAACAGTTCAGAGAATCTCATCTCATCATCAAATTTACCTTGAGTGCCCTGTTCACCTCCCCACCCCAGTAAGTGCCAGTGCAGGGAAACATCAAAGCTCTTCCAGCCACTCTTCCGCTTTGTGGCACAGATACCATATACATCCACCTGTATTCTCACATTTTATATGAGTGTTTTCTTGTTCATGGCTGGATAAAATTACTCAGAATAAGGTACATTAATAATGCTTAACAATGCTTTACATGTCAGTCACTCTTTTTATGAGCAATTGCATTGCATGATGAGTAGCACCCAAAGGCACAGTCTCCAGAAGACTCTGGCTGTGTTTTTGCCCCTTGTCCAAACAGACAAGCTCCAAAATAACAAATAGGATACATACTGGACACTGAGAAATAGCCAAGCATTAATTACAGCTGTTAATTTGTGTCTTCTTCCAGTACCTAAAGGCTTCGGCTTTAGACTGCAAGTTTTGCTAGTACACAGCATTGCATCAAAATGGGAAAGATCAGGGGCAAATGATCACCTCATCTTGCTCTAACCAATGGCAATTATGTGACTCCAGGAATTTCACTGCAGTTTGGTTTAGGTGCTAAACCAGAAATCTATAATCTTCTGTTATCCTACATCTACTGACCATCAGCTCCAGCAGAGGTGGCTGAGGCCAAGTGCCTCCTTTATTCCAGACCAGATCACCCTCGTTACTGGGCTTTAGCAGTTAGGAAGGAACACACAGAGATAGTGAAGTGGGGTGAAATGGGTGAGCAAATAAAACTGGGAAATTTGAAACAGAACAGTAAGAATAGAATTATGGACTCCATTGCCACATCAGCTGTGTGTTGCACACACATCTCTTTCTGGAGTCAGCAGTCCTCAAGCATCTGTAGAAGTCACCATTTAAGAAAATGAAAGGAGAAAGGGAAGAGGTGACTAATGGTTATTGATAATTGAATCTATGGACACAACTGAAATTAAAATAATGCTTGAAGTATGGTTTGACTTATTGGTATGCAGGATAAGCTTTGAGCAGGGTAAAAAAAAAAGTCTCTCTGAAATGAAAGGGAAATCTGTTTCACAGAGAAAAAAAAGCAAAAAAAAACAAACAAAAAAAAAACCAACCCAACCAACACACAAAACAATCTAGAAGTGCTGACTGGGAATAACAACAAAAGCCAGATGGCATAAAATGGCATCTTTAGGGATTATGTGGCATAAGGAGCTGTGCACAAAAGCATGCTCTGAGTCCTTAAAAATCTATCACCACTTACTGGGCATGCTCAGTGTCCTTAGATAGCCACATTAACTTACTTAATGTGCTCTGTCCTTAAAAGCTGGACAATCATCTCTATCATTTAAGCTCTCTGCCCTTAGTTATCCTCAGCAGTTCATCAAGCTTCCTCAGCTGTACTCTTACTGTTATATATCCTCAGCAATCCAGGATATTCCATATTATCAGAAATTTAAAAGAGGATCCTTTATCATAGTTAACAACACAAATCACCCCCCCTATAGGCATAAGACTCCTCCTGCTATCTTTTCAGTTATTGGGAATGATAAGTTTAAGGGGCTCCCTCAAATTTCTTCTAAACAGATCTGCAACATCACTGAAATGTTTTCTCATCATATGAATATAAAGGGGCAGAAAACTTATTTTCGTCTGCCCACCCAAAATTATGCTCTACTGGATGTGAGTGAGAGATTGAGTCATTAGTGAAACATCCATTTAAACAGCCCATTAACTTAATACCATAACCAATATTGAACTTCACATTTGTCAGAACTGAAGTTCTCTGTGTGTTTAATTCCAAGAAGGCCCTGCCTACTTCTTTTCATCTTTCCAACAACAAAGAACTACTCTAACTGCAATCAAAAAGAAGCCCAGTATCATTTACATTACAATTATAAAAATTTCCATCGCTAGTTCAGACATCTAGACACCATATTCTATTTGCTTATGGAGATTTACAAAAATCTCCTTAACAGCAAAGAAGATTTCTTTCCTCAGGACATCAGCTTCTAAACTCAGCTTTTTCTCCTTTCTTCACTGGAGGATTTGTGTATATAAAAAGAAATAAATGAATCAGCTTTTTCTAGTTACACAAGAACCCAATGCTTATTTGGATCAAATCTGTAATGGAAGTGCTGCCCATTAGAAAACCTCTGCAACAAGTGTATCTGCAAACCTTTTCTTTAAACATAAACAATACCTTACTATAATAATATGATCTATAATACTAATTTCAGGATTCAGCCTTTTATTTCTCGCTTATGAACACAAGATAGGAAAATATAATTATCTGGTTCAATATGCAACTTTCTTCCATCTGGTTTTGTACCTGAGTGGACTCCAAATCACAGTATTCAGGAATGGAGCAAAGGTTCCCTTTATCACTGGAATTCTAGACATCTTATGAATCCACCTTTAATTAAAAGTTAAACTGTGCTGGCCTTTTGAAAAGCTTACATCACCGTTAAACCTTACACACCATTTTTTTTTTTTAAATAGTGTGTGAATTTGTTACTCATGAAACGTGCCAGATTGACAGTCCTCAACCCTCCTGCATCCACAGAATGAGTGGAACAGTAACATAATCTCCTGAATGTTTTCTGGCATTGATGGGAATAATTTCGCTTGGCTTCTAATTTCGATAGAGTCAGTCCTCAGAGCAGAAAATGAACTTCCACAAGATAAATCCTCCCAAAATATTGCTGAAAGATATTTATTATAGTGACTGTGAGACAGGTACTAAAAGTATCTGGGTGAGAGGGAAGGGAAAAATAAGCACTCAAATCCTCTGTGTATATCTGAAAGGTGTAAAATCACTACATATCTGTCTGAAATTTCCAGTGTGAATTTTACCACACTGAGAAAATGCCTGACTGGTATAGAAATGGCATATCCCATTTCTGTTCCCTTCCCATGGATCTTGGCATGCAGGGTGCATAATGAATAACAAAGAGCGTAGCTATTCTCCACTGTCATCTGTAAGCGGAAGATGACCCTGTAAAGCAATGTTTTTTTCCACTTGCAAACAGCTCAGAACTCTGCTGTATTGCCTTAGAGTGCCAAACAATTGACCTGGAAACCACCTTTGCTGGAAAATTAGCTGTGACTAGGTCCCTTGTACCTCCTTCTTGAGAATCAGGAGCAACAGAAACATGAAAAATATTTATATGGAGATTTATGAAGTCAGAAATGTCCTGATTAAGTTAAACTGTAGGGGACTAGGGAAATAGCAAGTCAGTTAAAAGAAATGAAGCAGAACCTAGGAAAAATGTAGTGCTGAGTATTGTCTTTGTGTCAGAGACCCTGTCTGACATGGCAGATTTAACAACAGCCACACTACACCACTATACTCAGTGTCCTTTACTACAAGGCTGCCTATTGTACCATTTTGAGGGCAAAACGCTCAAGTGAATATCCATGAGAACCCCATTACCAGAGGGAAATGAGTTTAGTGCAAGCTAATGGAAACCACATTACAGGAGTAAATTATTTTACTGCAAGCCTATGAAAACCACATTACAATGGTCAAACAATCTCATTTCAAGTCCACTGAGACCACATTAATAAAGCCATTATCAAAGTAAAACAATTTCAAATGAACTCTATGGGGATTCAGTTTTAAATGGCAACAAGATTTCAACGCATGTTGGAAAAGGCCCCCTGAATGTTATTACAGTGTACCATCAAATATACGATCAAAGTTATGGGGGGCTAGTTACATGATTACAAAAAAATAGGTACAGTCTTTTCCAAAAATCTATTACTTTGACTATCAATTTGCTATTAATTACCATTCCTGTTCTATTTATTGCTTCCTTTCCAATGTGTAGCATGTGCTCATTAGAAAGCAATACATGCAAAATGAATTCTAAAACATTTCAAGAAGTCATTATGACAACCCAGAAGGCAGTAACCTCATTCAGCCACTTGTGACAAGAACATGTACAATATTTTGGGAAGAAAAAAGCTCCAATAAGTCCTCCTCCCTTTGCCTCTCATCATGGACCACATACTGAGGAGAGCACAAGATTTGTGTCTGAATTAATCTGCAAAGTAGACAAAGTAGAAGAAGGAGGAAGATGGAGAGCTGCATGCCAATTCTTGAAACTGGGAAGACTGTACTCATAACAAACAAGCTGTTGTGATATTTATCGGTTATACATGCACATGTGTGCCCACGCTTATACATAAGAAGTGACCTTAAGTGATGTTTTCAGCTTTCTCCTTTAATTTTTTTCCCCAACATCCTTTGTTGGGGAAAAACTCCTGCTGTAGAAAAATAATCTTTTGCCATCAAATGGTTAAGAAGAAAATGTTTCTTTTGTTTAGAGATGGTCCTGGGAACTCATCTTTGACGGATCTGTCCAGATGTTAGCAGGTTCTTTTCACTTTGTAGACTGACCAGACCTGAAGCTTAGAATGCAACATGCTCATTATCTTCCAGTTTCTGTGAATCTCTAATGCTCATCTGCAAAGAAAAGGGTCTTTGGCAGAGTAGACTTGAGTCTGCTTTCGAAAGAATAAACTATATTTTGTCAGCTAAGAATGTCCCTAGAAATGTGAATTTTAATCTCCTTAAGCAGAAGTTATTGTTAAACGTGGCTCCCTAGAAGTAAGGCATATATGTGACTCTGGGGACACCAGTCTGGAGCCTGTATGCTGAGTATGTTCTGACATAAGAGGCTGTGCCAGAGGAAAAAGAACAAATGTCTTGCTTACCCTGAGTCACATATCCTAGGCTATCCCTTGAGGTGCCTTCCAACCTTACATTTCTATGAGTCTACAATCAGGTATCACCTTAGTACCTCAGCTCTGCCTACTGGAATTGAACCTTTTGCATGCACAAGACAAGAACAAAAATTAGCCTTGAGAAGAATTATGGATTAAAGGGTAGACACCTTTACTTATAGATGCATTTAAAGCATCTATAGGTTTTGCTAGTGGGGTGAAAGATTTTGCTTTGTAACTTTAGAAACTAATTCCAAGTTGACTTCAGCTGCCAAAATCCTTTTGTAGATCTAGCTGTAGGTCTCAGCACCTGCTATGCAGAGAAATACTTTAAAATCAGTGACTAATTTCAGTGTGTATCTTTAAATATCCTGTTGGAGTATGACTTTTTTAATGGCAATAACAGTAAAAGTAGTAGTATCTCATCTGGCACAGAAGACCGAATATTCAGGTACTGTGTTGAGCTTTTGAGATCATGATGAACTAGTAAAGTGCTAACTATTGAAGTTCTTTCTTTTCTATTCAGATGAGAAATCAAATCATGACCCCAAATGCATCTTTTGTTGTCAAGGTCTTTAAAAAGTTATGATACAAAGTATTTTAATCATATTATCAGTTCCAAAATATTGTATTCCTAAGTTGCAGCTGCAGGTCTTTCAGCTGTTCATGAAGTTTGATTAGGAATGAAAAGAAAAAAAGAACAAAAAGATACCTTGGTATTTCTGGGTGTCATATTATTGATAACCACTACAAGAAAAAATAATAGGTCTTTGTAGAGTATAACATAAAAATAATCCATGTTTCCAATCCCACTTCAAAGTTCCACAGAACAGCAAAACTGCCAGATTTGGTGAAACTCACATAAACTGTGTTTGTTCTTAGAAATATATAAATATTTAAGTTAGTTCTAAACTTTACCTATTCTCCATTATGACTTGTGGACATTAGGAAAGGGATGTGCAGTGAAAACTTTAGAAATATTTCATGCTACTGGGAGCTAAATCCGTGGACTAAATATAAATATTTTTCTGAGCTACATGTACTGCAATGATTGGAGTGCACCACAGGAATTCAAATGAATACATCACATGGTGGTTGTAAAGACTCACAAGGGTGCTGTCCTCCAGTAGTGGACCACATGTGATTCACTAGAACAAAGTACATTTCTGGTTGTGGCCCGAATTAAGTCACCCTCAATGATACTTTAGTGCAGTTTTTGTCTTCATCTCTAACAGTGCCACTAAATAGGTCTGATTCTCTGAAAAAATAGTAGTTTCTTTAAATCAGCATTTTCCTGCTGATTTGCCAGCTGTTTCAATAATCCTCTCAAACTTACTAACTGGTGGGTCTCTGCCACTCACTGCAGAGATGTTCTGGATTTAAATTCTGCTGATTTCAAATACTAAAAATTATTTAGTAAATACATAATTTTCTATCAAGCATAGGGTAGTTTTGGTGGCTTTTGTTTAATATTTCCCAAGAAATCTCAAAGCAAGTACACACTGCACGCATACTTAAGCAAATTCAAATACCTCTGCCAGAGAACCAGCACCTCTGCTTGCATTTCTTCTTTTTCTGTTACTGTGTTTACTACTAATCAACTAAAACAATAATTTTGGCATTATTTCATTTAAAAGTAATATTAGGATCTTGAGTTCAAACCTATTATCAATAGTTTCTTTACTGCACAACATCAAGCAGAAGTGAGGATTTCAGGTGCACACATAAAACTGTAATCCCAGCACAACTGAAACTGCTAAAAGAAAAGTTGATTCTCAAAATTCATTTTTAACAGAGGAAAAATGAAATTAGCACAGTCCGCAGCCTTAGGCAGACTCCAGGTGTATCACAGGACTGAGTTTTCATCCTTTTGTCATCTTCATGAAAGTCTTGACCTTAATTGAGCAGGCACATTTTCATTACTTCTAATTGCTGAAAGAAATGAGAAATCAAGGCTGGTAGCAGTAAGAATACAGTTATAATAAGTGCAGTAAGACAAGAATACTTGTTGTGGGTTTATATTTAGAACCGGTTACTTCTGCTCACAGAAAATTCACAGCTGTTGATTTGTTGCAGAAATAAATGCCTCCAAACCAAAGTTGACTCACTAAGTGCTTCTACAAATTTTATTTATTTTTTAAAGAAAAGGTTTTTCCTTGCTAATACGAAGAAAACCCATGGATTTTCTTTTCAGAACCTTGCTCTCTTATAATCTTGAGTGCACATATTTCATTGTACTAAAAGAAAGCAGCCACACTGATAGGTGTCAGTGCTGAAAACTTCTGTAATGGATTCTGTCTTTTGTTGTTTTCCATTGATATGCTAAGATGGCTCAACAGCTTCATGGTAGTAAACAAAAGTTGCAGTAGTTACTGCAACTTAAAAAATATCAAAATGCCAGACCTTCACTCTGAAAACACTTCGGGCTGAGAAGGGAGATCCTTGATCTAAAGCATTAAGCTGTTGTATTCTCAAGATCATTAATAGAGGAAATGACACACTAACCCAGAAGTACAGAATTAGTCTTGAAACAGTTGTCCATGGAGAGCATTTCACTGAAATACTAAGAGGATCCTGAAGCACTGCTCAGTCGATATTGGCAGCTGTGCTGTGTATTGGAAGTAAAGACAAGTAAGCAGCTGGTCTGTAACTTGGAGTTTTCAAGCTGGAGATGCACTGAGTAGACACACAAATTAATCTGTGCTAAAAGCAGTCCTTAGGACACTTTGAAGTAATGAGTTAGCCTTGCAGATTGCAAGACTGTAAAGACTGCCTTAAGCATGGCTGGAGAAGCCTTTATAGTACTTAGGATGGTGCACACCCAAACTTACCTGCTGGGTTGATACACTGGGTTAATAGACTCAGTAGACTGTGAGATGGACAGAAAACAGGTGGAAGTGAAGCAAACCACATTTATGTCAGTCTTGAGGCTGTTTCTGGGAGTCACACTGATATATTCAAAGAAAGATAAAGAAAAGGAAGGAGACAACTTGGTAATATTGATAAGGTAGAGGAAATATTTGGGACCCAGTACACACTTAGACCTAAAGCTTGATCTGAACCTCACCAAACCCTCTTTTTATTATCATTGTTGCAATTAGGAATCAGGAAATATTTAATTGTATTATATAGTTAATTGCATTTTCTATTTAATTAAATATTAAATTATGTGTTTCAAAATTATATTCCATTCTAGGACTGACTCTTTGAAAGTCAACAAATCTCTACTCAAGGCAACAAAATACTTTTAGTGGCTTTGATATATTTGCACATTTGCAGATGCTGTGGTCACCATGTATGCCTCATAACGATCTGAGTCATGGGTTGTGGCTCTGGTAGACACCATGACCTAAACAAACATAAGTCAAATCATGGTGATGTCAAAGGTGAGTGGAGACTGAGTAGGTGTAGGAACTACACATGAAATATCATACTACCAAATAACCAAATCAGCTATTTACTTGGGCCTCATTTGTAAGTGGTAGATTAAAAGAAGAGGACTAATGAGGTAGAAACTAGGTGAATTTGAGAAAACATGATCACAGATTTCAGCATTTCATGGCAGCCTAGATCAATACTGGAGTCACTGCATAGTGTCTTTGCTAAAGGAATGCAAGAAAAGAATCCAAACCAGGCTTCTCTTGCTTGAAAACTTCAGACATTAAATCCTGTAAGCCAGTGTACCTGATAGGACATTCACCTTAGTGTAAAGGAGTGTTAAACTGTCTATAAAAAGAGTTGAGAGGAGTTGAAAAGATATATTCATTGTCAATGATAAGTGAGATTCAGTGTTGATGATCTTGTCAGGCTCTTCTCTGCACTGACGCACCAACACCACCTTTCCTGTTAGTGGCACAGGTAGATGTCAGCATGGTTTAGGTACTATAGGCTTACTACTTAAATGTTCTGAGGAAAAATGAATGAAAGTTTGCTAGCTTCACTAGCTTCTCACTTCTTGGCATGTGGATCAAATACATAAAATGAGTTTGGCAATGTCAAGTAGGTTTGCAGTCTACCATAGATGAATTGATTTGCTCACAAAAAAAAAAAGTCAGGAATAAGCATATCAGCAGAGATGGTGCCTACCTAGTTCTGTTTGTGGATTCGTATCCATTCTTCATTTTTTGGTTGCTCTGTAAGCATCACATTTCATATAATACTCTACAGCTCGTGTTCTTCAAATAAGATTAATACAGTGTGCTCTGATTTCCAATGAAAGTTGCAAAGATTTCATTGCTCAAGTAACAAGATCTGGTCTTACTTTTTTTCATCTAATGTTTCCTTTCCTTTTATGTTCTGGTGAGTTGCATATGCATAAGAGCTTCAGAATCTGAAACATTTGGTAAGACTGTACAAAACTACAGTTTGAACAGTATCACTTCCTACAAACTGTTGCCTGAACCTTTGTTTTTACTGATACTTCTTTGAGTATAATTTTTCTGCCCCTGGATTAAAATGAGCTGAAAGAGAGTGCATCCTTGGAAAAGTTCCCTGTCTCCCTCAGGGAGAATGAGCTGTTTTCTTCTGGTTGCCTGTTTTTCTGCCCCAGACAGTCTTTCCTTGGGCTGATATTTGAAGTTAAAACCCCATCTTCTCCCACCCATCATATGTCTGACACATAGAACATGACAGACTTTGAACTTCGAAAGTTTACGCAAGCAAAGTGGAGAGGTCCAACTAATGAAAAAGAAAGGGGAAAGAAAAGAAGATACTTCGTTTTAAAAGCAAGAACTAGCTGAAGCACATAAAAATCAGGTATTTTGGTTCACCACAACACCTATGCTGTGTGTGATATTCCCATTGCAAAACGCATCTTGGAATATCTCTGAATTAAAAGTTGAATTTTGCTGAGTGGGCTCCAGAAGTTTCCAATCACCCTAATTGAGTGCTGTCATTGGAATTTTAAAAATGGCACAACAGATCAGTTAGAAGAACATGTATAAATGTAATTTAATATTTTAAATTGAGTGTATTGCAGAGACAATGTTTGAAGATAGTGAGCAAAATTATCATCAAGTACAAGTAACTTCAAATTTTCTGTGAATTAAGCATTTTAATACTCTGCAATATTGAGGATAATAATGATAAATTTAGTTTCCTTAGCAGAGAAGCAGGAAGAATATAGCTTTTGGGGAAAGAGTAGTTATTAAAAAATAAACCAAAACAATCTTTTTTCAGTAGATGGAAGGTACCAAATACCTTTGAGTTATGTAGGCATACAAGTAAGATGCAGCACACTTTCTCGAAGTGAGGACCACTTCAAGCAGAGTTGCAATGTAACATGGAACTATTTTGGAAACCACTGCCGCAACATTCGAGCCTGAGCGAAACCACTGCCGCAACATTCGAGCCTGAGCATGCAATTCCTTCCCCAGTTTCTACCCTCAGTGTAGGGAGACGGATTTACTTCAATACATTAGGCACCATAAAGATATGAAAAGCCAGCATCCAGGCCTGCAAATAGTAAATATGCCTGTTTTCTGATTTGCAGAAGAGTACATAGACAGAACATTCCTACTAAAGCTTTCTTTTAACCTAAAATGCATCGCACTGAGCTACAGATACCTTTGTCCTCCTGCCTTGGGATACAACAGGCAAAACAAACACATGGTATTTCCCCAGTTGTGGTTAATCTTTATTCCATGGAATTCATAGAAAATACAATTGAAGATGGATCTTTTAACAGACATATTTTAGGCATCAGCTTTAATTTCAAATAACTGAAACTGTAGAATATATCTAAACCAAGAAAATTTTACCTATTCAGTAGCACAGAAGAATAAATAAAACTGAAAAATGTATTGTATAGTACTGATTTAGAAAATTATATCATATTTACAAATTGTTTCCAAGGTCAAATTTAACTGAGAGCAAAATCTGACCTGCCTTTGACTTCTTTGTACAAGGGCTGTGTACTAATGTTCCACTGCTCTCTTAATATGACTTTTATTAAGCAAGTCATGCCACCATGAAGCTTTTAAAGTAAATACATCATTAAAAAAATAATGGGATAAAACACCTGCATATAGTTGCCTACTTGAATAAAATGTTTTAAGCCTGTTTCCTTTTCAGAAAGGTGTGAAAATTTTTGCAATTCAAAGCACTCAGTGTCAATATTCTACTACTTAAAAATTAACTATATAATACACATATTATATACTTCATAAATATTGTTTACATATTAAATATCTAAGTGTTTAGATGTCTAACCTAGTGACTTTTATTTAGATAGCTTTTTAATAATCTGACCCATAGATGCAAGTTAAGTACAAATGGGTCAGAGATGGCATCAAAACCCACAAAACTCAGTGCTGGATTCCCAGCACTCATGTTTGAACTTGTCAGCTATTCACAGTTTTCATTTGTTCAGAAACTCTTTCTCTTATCTGTTCATCTTAAAAAAAAACTTTTTTTTTAAAATGAAAAATAAAAAAGACAAGATAAAATCCTCTTGTCTTCCTCTTCTTTGCTCCAACATACATGCCTCTTGGACACATCAATCTTTTTTACTTTGTTTCCATTCTTTTGCAAATGACAATCCATTTAAAGCTATAATGCTTTCAGGTTTTACCAAGACTTTTTTTCTACATGATGTTTTTCTTGCCTCATTGTAAATACATTACTAATTCTCTTTATTGTAGACTGTGACTTTAAACCTCTCCATCTATCTCCCAGAACAAAGACTCAGTTTTTGGCTGGATGCTCAGAGAGGTAGAGCCCTTTCCAAGGAATCATCCCACTCTGATATCCTGATTCTCCCTATCACTGCATGCAGGCAGTATGAGGGATGACTTGGTTGCTGCAATTCCCCCTTCACTAGTTATTCAGAAACCTCTTATGCTCCTACTGAGCCTGTTCTTTATTGCTCCTTGTTCAGGCCTGTGCCTATGAAATACAACCTGTCTTTAAAAAAGCAGCTACAATAATTATTTTGCAGGTAAACAATCTGTTCTCTGGATAATTTTCTTCAAGTGTGTTTATATCTGTACCTGGAAAAGATGACCTCTTCTCAAATGATAGTCATGAATCATACATATATAGAGGTTAATTATCTGTTCACAGAACTCCTTCTTAGTAAAAATACATATATTCTGACTCAAATGTACAAGAGGAAAGAATGTTCTTTTATTCATGCTAAAACATGGCCTGAGTAGAAATTCCAGTAAATGACTTCACCACTGAGACATATGATAAAGCATATGCACTTCTTGTTGAACCTTTGCTTGTTTTTTTTCGTTTAGTTGTACATGTATTAGGTAACAGATCTGTAGCTGTTAGAAACAAGATGTTTATGATTAATGTGACTACATGTGATGTGAGTTTTAAAGATTACCTGGAGTTTTGGTAGGATTTTTGTTTTCTTCTTGACAATCAAGTGGCATTCACAATATGCAAAAAAATAGGAGGAAAAAAGTGAATAAAACCATAAATACATATAAGCACAACTATCCTGTAATCATGTTTAAGCACATACTGAGAGAAACAGTCTTAAACTGCTTGTAGATAAGGACAATAAAAGTGAGCTGCTACTCATATTTAACCTTAGAGGGAAGGATTGGTGCCATTTGCTTTAGTTTTCACTATGAGCTGCAGGGTCAAGAACAATGTTCACAGCTACAGGATCTGTCATACTGGAGCTCAGTATGAGCTTTTATCTACAGACAGAATACAGAAGACTGCTGGATCAGACAAAAAAAGAAAGGACAAAATAAATTAAGTAAATAAATATTTTCCAAATAATTCATAGTCTCCAATTTTTTTTTTTCCAGAAGTTCTGCAAACAAGTACAGGACAAGGTTACACCCCAATAAAACCCCTAGAAAGGGTGAATTTATTGGCACAGTCATACCTTATTGACACCCCTTCACTGCTGTGTGATTATAGAGAGTTTATTTATCCCTCTGAAAATGTTTCCTACCTTGCTGGCTCCACCTGGGATAAACAGCTTGTAAAGGGACTGAGGCTCCTTCTTACAAGCCAATATTTTCAGAACTGGGACCTGTACATATAGAGACAGCTTGACAAGTATTGGAAGTTGTTTCCTCATTTGATTGAGTGCATTTTCTTCATTATAAGAGGAAGGAATTTGTTCTCAGCATTTTTGTGTGATGCAGACGTTGAGATACTCTGTCACAGATTTCAGGGTTTGGACAGAATAAAACCTTGTTCAAATTGTCTGGTAGATAAAGGCAGTAGCAACCAGCTACTGAAACATAAAACCCTTTTGAAAAGCAGGAGTTAAACCCCTAATTACCTTTAAAAAACTGTGCTGGTGTGTGTCTGCTCATGACAGCTCTACAGGGAACACCTTGGGATCAGATCAGGCCTCTACTTTCCACTTCAGCCGGGAGCTTTTTTGTTGGAGGTGTTGCTCAGGGCAGGCACTGGACAAGTCCAAACACATCCACTGCAATGGGTGCCTGTAGTAACCACGTGGAGTAGAAGATGAACACGGAAAAACTTTCAATTTAGACTTCAGTGACTTCAGAAAGGATGCGTTGTTAAAGATGATGCACAGAGAGACCCAGCTCTTCAGTGAGGGAACAGGCATGCTGCTCCATCTTTTAGCAACTTTGGCATGGTATTGACATGAGGACCTGTAGTTGCTATATTCTGGTTTTCTTTAAGTCTGTCTATCACTAACGGGCTATCAAAATCTATTTCCCAGACCTGTTAAGTTTTTGTCTGATCTCTGATACCTCGAGGTTAAGTGCACACATTTTTGGCCTGTGCAATTTTAAATTCTGTCAGATCTACTTCCATGTGTTAAAGCCATTAATGCAGGGGATGCATTGAGTTAAATTGGTACAACAAGAAGTGTGAATTTTATGATGTATTTTAAACTCCATATTCATGGATTGTTTTCTTGTGAGTGGGTGAATAATGCTATAAAAAGATACATTATGTTTCAAGGTCTGTCTCAGCTTGAAAAAAATATATATTTATTTACAGTATATAAACATTTGAAAAAGTCTTGAAGAGATGGAATAGGGATAATAGGATAATATTACTGCAAAAGTTATTTCTCTAGAGGACAATATTGAACATTATTGAAATGAGTTGTTCATGGGCAACAAAACCAGTGAAGCTTTGTTTTTTATAAACTTATTCTCTCTATCATCACATGTTAATATCAATTCTACAGTTTTCCTTATGAAATCTGCATTGGGCAAGAGATGGCAGGCATCTAGTGAAGTGGTTGCTGGCCAGGCAGCTAGCACATACAGCTGAACTGAACAGGCAACTGATGTTTGCAGGATGAACATTACCACAGTGGCAAGGTGGCTGTGTTTTAACTTCAGCATTCTGTTTCCTGTTTCATACAATCTCAGACTGGTTTGGGCTGGAAAGGACATTAAGGCTCATCCAGTTCCAACCCCCTGCCACAGGCAGGGACACCTTCCACTAGACCAGGTTGCTCCAAGCCCCATCCAACCTGGCCTTGAGCACTGCCAGGGATGGGGCAGCCACAGCTTCTCTGGGCAACCTGTGCCAGGGCCTCAGCACCCTCGCAGGGAAGAACTTCTGCCTAAGATCTCATCTCAATCTCCCCTCTGTCAGGTTAAAGCCATTCCCCTTGTCCTGTCCTTACAGACCCTTGACGAAAGCCCCTCTCCAGGTTTCTTGTAGCCCCTTCAGCCACTGGAAGCTGCTCTAAGGTCCACCGGGAGTCTTCTCCAGGCTGAACCAGCCCAGCTCTCTCAGCCTGTCTAGAGCAGAGCTGCTCCAGCCCTCACAGCATCTCCATGGCCTCTGGACTCACTCCAACAGGCCCCTGTCCCTCTTGTGTTGGGGTTCCCGGGACACAGGATTGCAGGGATGGGTTCTCACCAAAGTGGAGTATAGGGACATTTCAGCAGTCATTCAGCTCTTTCTTCCTTAATCTCACTGGAGTGGGGATGTGGCTTCAGGTCTTTTGATTACCTTGATCCAATGTGAATATATAATACTAGCGATAAGCCAAATTTAATTCACTTCAGACAGCAGGTGTTTTGTGGAATTAAGTCATCAGGTACCATTTAGTCTAAAAGAAACAACATTTGGGCCCTTACAGATAGGGTCTGTGCTAAGGAGAATCAGCTGCTGTATGGATGGGGTATCCAGCCAAGGTTCAGGTTTGCTGCTTGAAGACACTATGCATATGGCTGCACCACAGACTGCAAACATGAATAAGTGGAGCATCAGTGGTTACTTATCTCCAGTAACCACACAGTAATCACACATCCACCAGATGGAAGTAATTTAATTAGGGATTAAGGATTAATTTTCTAATTTTTCCATGTTATTACTATTTTTTTGTAGGAGAAGAATTGCTGTTTTTAGAGAGACTACATCTTGCCCACACATCTGATAACCATTTCTGAATCCATTAAGACTTCCTTTTGTACTGATAAGAACAGCTTTCTACATCCAATTGAGGCCAGGTCAAAACAACCTGTGTTCTGAGGATGTTAAGTACGTAATTGGACTTATTTTTCCCGGGCTTGTGTATGTAAAACAATTCAATGCTTAAGTGGAAAGATAGCTATAATAAAGTACAGAAAAACACAGGCGCATGTGGACTTACAAGTACTTGGCCAGAATGAGATGTTACACAGAATAGAAATCTAGCTGGGAGGTATTTGTGTTTCCAACAGAGAGGTAATGGAACAAAAGTTCTTTCAAAATATTATTTTAATTGTGTTTCCTGTCCTAGCTGCATGTGGTGAGTTCAGGTTGGCAAACAGAGTTGTGTATATCTCTTAGTTAAGAATATCTCTTAGTTTTGTGGAGTTGCAGAACATTTTGTGTTATGGGCTATAGGTTAAACAAAAGTTGGTGTTTCAGTCCAGCAGAAGCAGCCTGGATCTCTTTAACCACTACAGGATACCTACTGTTGTATTTTCCATACAGTAGTTTTTATCTTTGTGGGTGTCATCCTGACTTGATCTTGTGTTTAGAGCAGTTTTGAAGATATGCTTGCCATATGTTTTGACCCAGCTTATGTGAATTATGGTGAAAATATACGCAGTGGGACATAAATCCTATTCTATTACATGATAGAACTGTTTTATTTTTTTTTCTCTCTAACATCTAAACAATTCTTTCACTTTTTAAAGGCAAAAATCTCAAAATTAAAAAAGAAAAACAGAACACAGCATGCATTGTTCAAAAAATATCCTACATTTTAAAATGGTAAATGTTATTAAGGCAACATTTGATTTTGTAATCCTAGTTCATAAAAAAGGTTTTCATTGCATTTTTCATGGGCAGGCTTGAAACATTGCCTTTATTAGGAAAGCAGAGAACAACTTAAGAACCACCTTATCCTTCATAGCAAGCACCTTCCTAGCTTCTACTGCTGCTGCAAAATTTGGCTTCTACTCACTGGTCTTGCAGAGCATCCTAATCTCTGTAAACCAGACAGCATCAGAAAATGCTCCTGGGGACTGAATCTCAGGCATCTACACTGCAAAAGCATCTATAGTGCAAAAGCTTTGCTCTCCTGAACAGTAACTAGGTACAGTTGTAGAGTTAGCATGACAAGATAAAATTCAAGGAGGCAATTTTTACACAGTCTGTTTTGGAGGCTTGGAGAATTTAATGGTAAGGATATTGATTTTTCAATATCTTCATATTGGCTTCAGTGCTAAAGACTGGTCCCAGATGTTTTTAATCTGCAAGTGTAAATAAATCTACAATATTCACGTGGCACCACAACATGGCCCTTCTGTAACATGGTAATTTAACAGAGTACCTTAAAAAGACTTGCCTGGCTCTTGCTGGTGTGACAAAAGGTTTATATGGAAGTGAATTCAGTTTATTCTGCTTCCAGTCTTATTTCCAGGCTGATGCTTTTCACCTGCTCAAAAATCAACCTCACTTAACTAAATATCTGAAAATAATACCTCAGTAGGATTTTGTGGCATTGATAAAATTGCAGTCTCTGAGGCATAAATAGCATAGGTTCTGACAGTAGAAACTGAAATTTCCCCACCACTGGTTTCATTTAGAGTGTAATATTTTGCACAATTCTAATGAAAAGGGTGAGTTTCCACTGTGCAGATGATATTGTGGTATTTGAAAAATATATCTTCTAAATTGTTCCTCCAAAGGGACTGGGTACTACACAAGTTGCTGAGATTGTAACAAACAATGTGGTGCACTGAACGAGAGATAAAAGCAATCTGTGGAATGATGTTTGGGATATCAGAAATGGCTGTTTCATAAAACCACCCCTTGGCAAACTACTTATGACTATCTGCTCCATGAGGTAAGTGCTGGAGCAAGACAAAGAGCTAAGGATCTTCCCTGTTCTGGATGCCTGCAGGATTTACTCTCGGGTGGGTGTACAGCTGCAGGGACTTGATTTAAGCACCCTTGTATCATCCTTCCAGGGGCAGTGACCAGGCTATGTGAGGACCACTTCTGCAGTCAAGCCCTGTTGATTCAGCTACAACATTTTTAAAACAAAGAGCATGCACAGGGATTGCTTGTGATGATCAAGCATTAGAGAATACATATGTCCACTTCCAGATGAGCTCTCTTTAGCCAGATAGGGCTGCCACAGTACACAGTTTCTGCCAAAATCCAGGTCAAGACACTCTGTATGCATCTCCCCCAAGAGAAAGTCAGTGGCATTTAAGCCAGAGGATTTCTGTATTTATTTTAATAACACCAAAGATTTTTATAATTCTTTTTTTTATCATTTTTTCTTTCATTTTGTGTTGGAATCACACTTCAGAGTAAACATCTAGGAATGCAACTGGTAACTAGCCCACAAGCACAAAATGTATAAAATCAGTGTGATAAGCTTTGAATATTTTATTTCAAAATAACCACAGGTTCTCTGGGGCAGAAAGCAGTGGTTCAGGACACAAACCAAACAATACCATAATTACGACTGCTCACTTAAGAAAGTGAGATAAAGAGAATCAAGATGAAATAAAACCAGTGACAAATACTCTAGTCCTGCAAAAATTACCATAATCTCCTACATAATCTATGGAGTTGATGAAAGATTCAAAGAACAGGTACATTAGCATTTATCGCAAAGAACTACTCATGTAAGAAAAAAAAGAGAAATAAGAAAGATATGGGCAGTTATGGAAAAAGTTTCTACATATTAGTGAATTTGAATTAAATGAATCTCAGAAGGCCAAGGGAATTAGATATTAGTCATCTGAACTCTGACAGTTGGTTTTGAGAAGTCACGTAGAAAAGGGAAATGACAGAAAAGTGGAAAAAAAATATCATTTCACCTATTTTTAAAGATAAAACTTTAAAAATAACCAAATAACAAAAAAAAGAAAACCTTCTATAAATTACATGATGAAAAAACCAAGAAAGTAAACGCATATATAAACACTGATGAGGTGTGCCCTGAACACCCTGCATACTTTATATGTCATGGTTCAATTCTGGCACATTATTCATCATCATTTCATTTATGAATAATAAAGTAAGAAGAAAACATACCAGAAAGCTACAGCAAGGAGTCGGTTTTCTTTGATTGCATCCCAGCTACTGGATATGGTCTACAGGTCAAATATATTCTTGGATCCTTCCTTGAAGTTCAGTTTTTGGATCCTCGTACCTGTGAATGAAACTGTCTACCATGCTGTTTTCTTGTTAACAGTTATGCCACCATTTCAGGGAAGATGGCTAGCTGTGGGGTCTTTCATCATCAT
Source organism: Pezoporus flaviventris (assembly GCF_033815535.1). NCBI lineage: Eukaryota > Metazoa > Chordata > Aves > Psittaciformes > Psittacidae > Pezoporus > Pezoporus flaviventris. Next base: position 27,944 of record NW_026892827.1, read on the forward strand.
TCATATGGATTATACCAGATAATGCTCAGCCTTTTCTCGTTAAAATGGCTTAATATACTTTATCAAGTGATTTTCAAGCTGAGATTCCTTCTGAGCAATATCTTGGGACCTTACCTCTTGTGGTGGAACATCTTAGACAAAGGATGAAATTAACAACTCTATTTCAAGGATTAATGATTCTGCTATAGTTGAGTTTTGTGCAAAAAAATGGTAAACATAAAAGTGGGAATTCTGTCATGACCACAGAAATGGTCTTTTAGACTCGTTTTCTTCACTTTATACACAAAACAATTAAAGGGCACTAATTACAGAAGAAAATGGGAAGAATGACAACAAAGCTCTACCAAAACAAAATATGCCACAACAGAATACTTCTCCCAGTAGATCTGAATGGGGCTTTTAAATGCGTACTTCATGAAATATGAAAGTAAGAAAAAAAAATCAACAAACAAAACCCCAAGAAATAAACTGAGAAATTCATGTTGAGGTCTGACATTTAGATTAGATTATGAAGTTTACATAACAAAGCACTAGCAACCTCTATCAACTATTTTAATAAAGTTTTGACAGAAAGTTTAGAGTATGAATATCAAGTAAATATTCCTGAATTCCATGTTGTCTGTTGACCTTTTAATTAAAAAGAAATGCTAAATTGTGCAGAGATTATTTAGGGATCCTGGCAATACAATGATAGAACATCTATGAGTTTTATGCAGGACTTATGGGGTGGCAATCATTTTCTATTAAAAAAACAGTCACTTTGTTAGGTCTTTCTGGTGTGAAAACAGAATCTGCAGATCTGTATGAGGCTTTACTAGTATCACTGTAACTATTGGGTGAAATCATTCATTCTGTTTCATAAATGAGAATGCAGGTTATACAGAATTATTTTAGCTTCTAAATATAATCACCAAGTACTGTGCAGCTGACACAGAGATGTAAATGAAACAATGTTAGGGAGAAGTAACCACGATATTTTTACCATGCAATATTAAGTACTACTGCTTAGTTTTTTGCCTTTATATTCTGATGAACAGAATAAAAGCCACAAAGTGTTTTTTGTATTTATAAAAATCAGTTATCTCATATAAAATGAGAATCTGCCAGGAAAGATGCTGAGACTGATTATTAGATATACACTGGTTTTAGTCTGAGTGTGGAACAGGTCTGACAGAATAGTTACTAGTCTTTTTTATGCAGGCTACTTGTTATAACTATTTGTACTTGTACAAGTAAGTACTTGTTGGACTTGTTAGTAGCTATGAGCAACATTAGGGAAACAAGTTTAATGTCAGGAATACATTAACAATATCTCTTCTATCTCATCCTGGAAAGTAAAGAAGCTCCGGCTGTGCTGTTCCCTGTGCAGTTTTATCATTGCAGATAACTTTTGCAGCTGGTGGTAATAATTATGGCAGCATGAGATGGTAATAACCTACATTCGGTCTTTCAAGTGGGAACATTTCACTGTATTTCTATTCACTCTCAAAATTATAAGCTTTTGGTTATTGACAGACTTCACAGGAATAACATTTCATTGTTCTGAGAAGTTCTGAGAAGACTATAGTCTGAGAAGTTCTGAGAAGACTATAGCATAAGGCAGATGAGATGTAGCTTATGCTTATTTTTCTACAATGTTTAATATATAAAGATAACAGTTGTAAAAAGTGTTTGATATAGAGTCCCAGACAGCAAGATTGTTTAAACTTGGAGCAGATAGGAAGGAAAATTGAAGTAAATTAGCTCCTTATCAAAATGTGTTAATCAGTAAGGACTGTCTCAACAAACAAGAAGATTTCAGTCACTGAGGTCCTGCAATTCATGGCATAACTACACTAAAATTGTTACTAACACTTTTTGTGGCTATAAAGTAAGAAAAAAAACAGCTTGTGTGTACTACAAGTGTGGTCTTCAGTTTCCTTCCCTCTTGGTTGCAGGACTCTTAACTGCTTGATAAAAATCTGAGTTCTCTCAAAATTTCTCCAGTCCTAGTACCTAGAGATTCATTGCCTTCATTGTCAAAGAAGTGATTATTTCCCAATGCAGTACACATGGGATGTGATAGCCACAAATTTTTCACATCTTCCCTCTGTTTAGCTCCCTAAGTTCAAACCTTTTCATTGTCAAATTATTGATGTTAATATTGATAATAACATTGTCTCTGGAGCTGCTTCTGCAGAATGCTGTACTGATATTATGTCACTAACTCTGCTTAACTTCTTTTTTCCTTCAGAAGGACCTTCTAAATCGGAAACTAAAGACAAACAGCTTTGCCTTAACCTTTTCTTTACTTCCTTTTTACAGGCTAATTCCTTCCTTCTGCTGCGTGGACTGCAATTGCAAGGGATCTTGTCGCATCTCTCGTCTTCAATGCAACCCCCTAGCATAAATAAAACTGCTCTTAGCTTTTATCTGTCTATCATTTTAAGATGCTTATGCGCTTTTCAAGGCAGAAATGTAGTCCGTTCCTGTGTGTTCAGCTCAACATAAATTCTTGTTATCTATTCCATCTTCTAGAAGAATATTTTTAAGACACCTAGTCTAAGTTTATGGGCAATGACAATTTGCCGTAGACTTTTATAGGTATTTGCATATTGTAACATAGCTTTAAATTGTTAATTATCCTGCCTTGTTTTCTCAATTCTTCCACATTCTTTTTTTTGCCAATCATGCATTTCTCATCACTTGCCTTATCAATGTAAAGAAAATTCTAAACCACAGCATTCATGCAATTTACATCATATTCAAAGCACTATTCACAGTACTAAGGGATTATTAGTTAACTATTTCCTGTTTCTATAAAGTATAGTAGACAGAAAGAAGTGAGCTGGTCACGGCTACACAGAAACTCAGTGGCAAAAAAAGGATTGTCATTCACAGCTCTTCACTCTTTGCACCACATTCAGGTCTCTTACAAAGATCAAAAGAGAAATGGATGACATTACTCAACTAACCAATGTCAAGCTTATGTCTCTTAGTTTAGACAAGGCTTCTAGGAAATGATTTTAACACAATCCAATGAGTCTTTTTACTTTAGGATGTTATGTTGATACCAAGAGACTGTAATGCTCAAAATTCTTCATTTTCAAGTAGGCATCTGCTGAAACAAGCTCTGTAGACCGACTTCAGAAAGCTTTTCCTTTCACTTGATAAGAGAATTTAGGACAAAACCAAAAGTATTCTGTGGTCCTAATCTAACTATTTTTGTGAAACACCAGTGCTTTCCACAATGGTTGCTTATGGAAGAGCTCATGAACATCTTCATGGATGAAACAGCTTTGCTCTATATGACCTCTCATTGCGCTCTTCAGTGGCAGGAAACAAAGGAGAGACCAAAGGAGGTAGTTTTGCTTCAGACAGAGGGAACACTGCGAATACCCTGAAACATCTTATTTCCCTGAGGAGAAACTCCTTAATGTAGCATAAAAGCACATTCTCTCCTTCCACGCTGTCTGGCTGCAATCCCTCTGATAATATCTACTATTTAATGAAACTCTTTGTTCTCAAAGCAATCTCTGCAAAGGCAGGGACATCTACTTCAGAATTGCAGCTCTGATCTTTGGACAGATACTGTGTAATTTTTACAGTTTTCTCACACCTTTCATTGCCTCGGGAGTGTGGATAGCGCATCTCCTGTCAACAGTTTCCAGAATCAAACCAGTTTTCTTCTGCCTGGAGTGGATGGGTTATTCTTTCAACGAAAATGTATTCTGGGGATCATAAAAACTCCCCCCCCCCCCAAAAAAAAAAAAAAAGAAGAGGAAAATTTTGTTCCTCTTAAGTTTCTAATCTGTCCTTCATGTGCAGTCACTACCACCACACACCTTTTCTCTCTCTGAGCAGTTTTCTGAACCTCCCACTTCAAAAGGAAAACTAACACTTTTTTTTTGCAGTCTCGGGATTTGGAAATTTAGATAAGCTTCCAAGTTAATCTCCAAATTTTCAGAGGTTTGCTAATAACCAGTATTATTAAAACAGGTTTCATATTTAACAGTGTCAGCTAATGTAATGTAATCCAGTTAATGCATGAAATGTTCCATTAATCCTACCTCGGTGTGGAATGGGGGTGCAATTAAGTGAGAAGTGGAGAAGTTGGCTTTCTGAAATGTAAAGCAAAAACTGCCAAAAAATGAAGAAAAAAATGAAGAAAAAACATAAGATGAGTTATGGAAGGACACACACTGAGCATATTTTTAAAGATAACTATACATTTTCCTTTCTTTTTCTTAATGTCTACTTCATAAAAATAGTATTTGTTGGCAACAAAAGAGGTTACTCTTTCCTAGATATGCAGTTCATGGCTAGGCTCACATTTATGTTTATGTGTTGTATTTCCAACTTTCCAGCCTAGCCTGGTTCCTTGAAGGAAGAAGAAAAAAATCACACTTAGAATTTATATATTGTTCTTATGAATTAAGGTAGTTGTCTTAGAAATGCTCAAGGCAGCTGGAAGTCAAGAACACACTTATACACAATAATGAGGTGAGAATTTTAAGCCGATATATCTGTTCTTCACTTTTATAGTGATATATTCTGCTTTCAGTTAAGACCTCTTATTAAACAATATTCAAGTATGTGAAAGTGAAGATAAAAGTCTGACAGACCTTCAACAGGTTATGGTGCATTCATACAGTACTGCCTATATCACTTTTTAATTAGCAGTCCAAATGCGGTGAACAGATTGTACAGTGTACTGCATCAGCCTGGGCCCTACATTTTCTATTGATTCATATTCATGTTTAAAGGGCCCTTTACCAAGCAGGATTTTTCTTCCCACCCCTATCCTCCCCAAAACCCAGGGCCATCTAATAAATACTGTTTCACACACCGGCAGCAGCTGATTTTACCAGGTAACTGAAAGGACATTTTAATCTACTGTTTAATGCATTTTTCCCTACCTGGGATAAGAAATCAAATTGCTGTTAGCAAAAATGCCTTAGTCATTAACTGAAAGTAAGTTTTAAAAGCACTCCATTACTCCCCCAGTGGGAAATTTCTGACTTTATTAGCATCTTTTGAATCTGTTTTAGAAGTACCTAAGTGCTAAAATCCTTGTGCACAAAGGGCTTGCTTTATTACATGAATTTAGCATGCCAATTCTACCTTGTGTTGGAGTGAACAAAAGAGGGAAAGGAATTCAATTTATAGACAATATAAACCTTACTTAGTTCTTAATTCAATGCTAAAATGAACAAAAAAGTGTTTATGCTATTGCACTTTTCTGATATGCTCAAAAATAAATGGAACCAATGTGCTTATTTTCTATATAGAACTTAAGAAAGGTAAACATTCCTCAAAAGTAGGTAGATATATAGTCAAACATTTTTTTTCCAGTTAGAAGAGTAGGGAGAATCATGCAATCTTTTTCTGTTATACAGGGAAAATTTGAATTGCAATCAAGAGCCAATTTTTGTGTAACAATTTTACAGTTTGATTTATGGTATATTACAACATTTGTAGCTGAGAAGTTCAGAATATATATTCTAGTGAAAATCCTTTCAGAGGGCTACTTTTATTATGGTTATACATTTGAACCTCATTTTTTAAGGTGATTTAACCTACTGAAACCTTGTAAGAATTTTAAAGCAGAAATCAAATTAGATATGTTTAGGGTTAGAAGAGTCAGATTGAGTAATTCCATCTCACTCCCTAATCCTCAACAGATTTTCAGACTTTCAGCATCTCATTAGGTCTGGAAATTGGGCTGACTGGAATTTGAAAATTAGATTATGACTTTAAGATATATCCCTTCATTACCTGCTACAGAACCACATTCCCCAGGAGGAGCTCATGAAGGATTTATGTATTATAGGAGTCATGGTCCCTCTATATTTCTGGTGTAAGGAAGAACATTTGGGAGGCTCAGTCTTCTTCAGGGTCCATCAGTTTCAGTGGGAATGGCATACTCAGAACTGGATAATATGTCACCCATTTCTAAGGCCAAATTTCATCCTCATTTAAAATGGCATCCCTGGAGCTTTCTGGTAACTGCATCAGTAAAGTGAATCCAGTTATCCCAAACTAATTAGGTGTTAAATAGCTCTCTCAGTATGATGCAACTTTGCAAACTGAGTTCCATGAGAATCCTTTCTAATAACTTTTCATGTATCTTATATTCCTTTGCCCATTTTGAGACAAAAAAAAGAACCATCAAACTCCTTTTATCTACTGTGAAGATTGTAAATATATCAAAACTCCTGTAAGACACCAATATCTCAATCTTGAAACCCTTATTCCGAGATACAAAATCTGTATTAGATGTCTAGGAACAAAGTCGTTATCAGATGCCTAGGAACAAAGATTTTTCAAAACTGTATCATGATAGCCCATTAGTTAAAGAATTTTGATAAAAGCTGGATAAACCAGTATCTCAGAACTTTAAATTTAGATGAGATCTTAGGAAGAAGTTTTTAGCTGTGAGGGTGCTGAGGCCCTGGCACAGGTTGCCCAGAGAAGCTGTGGCTGCCCCATTCCTGGCAGTGCTCAAGGCCAGGTTGGACAGGGCTTGGAGCAACCTGGTCTAGTGGAAGGTGTCCCTGCCTGTGGCAGGGGGTTGGAACTGGATGAGCCTTAATATCCTTTCCAAACCAAACCAGTCTGAGATTGTATGAAACAGCAAGCAGAATGTTGAAGCTAAAACACAGTCACCTTTGCAGCCAAACCTAACTATTTTGTGATTCTATGACCTTCATACATTACCTACCAATTCATATATTTCCATCTAGTTCACTGTGCTTCTTCCATTCTAAAGGACATAGGAATCGTTACAAGTTTCCAGGAAGGACTGGATTATGTACTAGAAGGCTGACAGTAAATTATACAAATTACAAAGAATGACAAAGATATCATTCAAAAGTCAAGTACCAGTTGGCACTGTAATGACTGACATTGTGCTATCTGTCCATTCATTCATTTTGTGCCCGCATTTGATCTTTCCAGTGACAATTTGGGAAGAATGGAAAGGCCTATGTCATATTACATTCACTGACAGTTGCCCATAACATTTCTGGTGGTTAGTATAGTCTGAGAGATGGAAAAAAGAAAAGATGGCTCAGTTTCGGGGAGGGAAGGGTCTCAAAGTGGCACCAGAAAAGTTCCCTTCGACTCCCCAGAAATGGTGTGAGCTCATGTAAAACATTTTCATGAAAAACACAGAAAGTAGTTCCCCTGGATCTGAAAGCCATCTGGAAGGATGAGGTCTTCTGAAACTGAGCCCCAGAACCTGCTGATGCTGTAAAAATGAGAAGTTGATTACAATGATGTTTGCAGAAAGCACTTCAGTCCTCTATCAGAGAAAGCTGGAGATGACTGTCCTAGCCGCTCAGCAACTATTCAAGCTAACTATTTGAAAATCCAACTGCAAACTGCATAAATCATAAATACTGCACTCTTCCCCAGATATCTTAAAAAAAAAACAACTCAAACATTGGAGACAGGCAATAACATCTTTGGAGGTAACAGCACTCCACAATTCTTAATTACTGTGCTAGCTGCTTAGAGACCATAGAGACAAATATATGAACCTCTACCTCATGAGTTAGGATGTCACGCAACTGAGTCTAAAGAGAGATTTTCTAAAAGAACTCCAGAGAGATTCCAAAACCAAGATCTTTTTTGTTAAACATCCGTAGAAGTCTATTTACATGCCTGTTCCCAGGCAGGAGGAATCTTTGTCATCAGCTGTAACCAGAGCACTGTAGTCAGACTGCACTGTATACACACCAGTGAAGTCCAGGGAAATTATTTTTTAATAGAGATAAGATATTAAGTCTATGCACAGAGAAAGGATTCGAAATTGCTCAATCTTCTCATGTGATAATATATCTCATCAATAATTTCTGAGTTCTGATAAAAACATTTAGAACTGTGTATATTAGACAGCAAAGCAATGTAATAGAATTTAGTGAACTTTTACAAATCGGATGAAACCAAGTACTGCCTCTCTGAGGCAGGTAAGCCTAAAATCAGAGTGCAGCTTTTTTAATATGTTGAACTAGAGAATTAAAGTTACAGGGTGAAAAGAAATCACAAATTAATCTAGTGACTGCAGCAATAGACTACTGTTATCATATAAGCCCTCTGAGCAATAAAGAAATTTTGAAAATGTTGTTTACGCTGAATGTTTTCCACAGCTTATTTCAGACATTGTACGATCTTCCTGCATGCCGTAGATACATTAAAAAGCAGGAATTAGTTGCATTGCATGGATTGCAGGCAGGTTCTTTGGAGATCATACCTTCTCATTGATCATTTGACGTACTAACATAAAGTCAGATGTAAACACAAGGTGAAAAGCTGGTATTCTTTACAATTTGACTCTTCGTTTTTAGCAAGTGCAGATGATGAAAAGGACCAGGGAAGTAACCTTGCTAAATCAGGGTTCCAAGCTGTATAACAAAGACTGAGCTTCCAAAAGCTATTATGTTTCCTGGGGTGACAGAGTATTCTTGAAGGGACTGTGGGGAAGGACAAGTCCTGCCTGTCCTGCTTCTTGACAGAGGAAATAAATCACCCTGCACACTTGAGGATACCTTTCCAGGCTGCATGCTGGGAACTTCATTACGCAAGCTGTGCCACATATTACTATGCATATTGCCACTGATTGGACATAGCCTCAAATCTGTAGCCTATTTCTGTCACAGTCTTAGGGGGAAGGGATCTGTTTGCTGCTTAAACAGATACCGACTTGGAAAGGAAAGGAGAAGGAAAAGACACTGAGCAGTCAGGAGTTCTCAGAGGAAAAAGATCCCCTTGACTAATGATATGTCTAATCTACGCTAACCCTGCCTCATGGTGCATGAAATACAGTCATATTGTCATGGTTTTCATACCCCCTTTGATCTTAATGTAATTGTTGTCAAAGTGAACAGCTATTCTCAGGAATCCTGGCTTCATTAGGAAGATAGAAAGTCCTCCCTCTGAGAGCTTTCTAATACGTCTTTGTTTTCATGTTACAAGTTCATACAGTTGCTGCATGCCTGTCAATAACTATGGTAAAATATTAAATTTGGAAATGAAGAGTTCATTGATGTTATGTGTGCTTCTAACACATAATCCTAATGCTAATTGAACTTGGAGACTTTGGGTTAAAGATGACGTACATGGGTGGGTACATGGCTGTATTAAAGAGAGAAAAAGGCTGCCAGCAAAGTGAACGGCACAAGGAGATAAAGAGGTGCTTCCTTATGACACCCACCTTTTAGGGCATTGGTTCACATGTCACAACAGACTAAACTGAAAAAGATGAGGTAGCTCTTAATTTCAGCTGTCTTGTTAACTTTTCTTCTGGATGTTAACACACCCTCACCAGAACCAAAGTGCTACATGAAAGGCAGTGTGGACAGGTTGGTAGATCTGCCTTTCTGATGCCCCTCTTCAATTAGATACCAACACCTCTACTTTTCCCTTTGGCCACCATGCCACCCTCCTGCTTTCCAGCTCAAGCTAGAGACGATTTCACTAATGGGCAGTTTGTAACACTTATTAACTGTCCACTGATTTTGGTCAACTGTGTTAATGAAAAGAACTGTAAATGACTGTTTTGTATCAACTGTCTGGAAACACAGAGGTTGCTATAGTGTCATCTTTGTAGACTGAACATAAAATTAATGAAGCAAAGGAAACAAAATTAATGAAGAAAGTCATTAGTGGGCATCCTGTGGGGTAAACACACAAATATATTAGAGGTGAGATTTCACTAATTTAGCATATATTGGGAAGGGAAAGGGAAGAAAGATAAATGGTAGCTAACACGAAATTTTTTACATTATAAAAACGTTTCTACTGAAAAAGCCCTTATTATCTCAATAGATGTTGTGCAAGTGTGACAAGTGCTAAATATATATATGTATGTATGTTAGTGTTTATAGTATATGTACACATAACTTTTAAAGATTTCTTTGCTGTCGAAACTCATTCTCACAAAAAAAAACCAATCTTTTTCCACAGCAAATAGATAAATAAGATTGTACACTAACCTAAAAATAATTTTTATCATATCTTGCAGCAGAATAAGCATTTAAAAAAAAAACCAAAAAACTGGGGATGTTTTCAATGAACTACATAGGAAAATAATCTTAAACTATTTTAAGTTTTGTGTGGGATTCCTGCAAAAAACAAAAATGACACAGGAATGCCACATGCAGCATAACTGATTCTTCTTCAAGTTATGGTAATTGTGTCCAAAATGTTTTTGATGTTTAGTTAATATCAGAGAAATCTTCACTGTAGTGGTAGCTTTTAAGAATATTAATACAATATCCTAGCTTAGGTTAGGGAGCACTTCTCATTAAAATAGTGCAAGTCTGTCAATAAGAAAGACAAAAAATCACATCTGAAAAAATTAGTCACAGCATTAAGACAAGGTTGGCTTATAAATGATGTTTGCAAGGGGAGTGTTACAATATAGCCTATTAGAGAAAGGGTGGAGCTGTAAGAGTCATTAACTATATTATCAAAACCTTCCACTTTACTAAACCATCACAGACTATTAGTAGCTAAAAACACAAATTGATTCACATCCTCCACTTGAGAGGAAGGGTTAATTAGGATAGCCCTATTACTGTTTGTTAAACAGACCGTTTTGTAGGCAGAAATGTTACATTTCTTCTTGTGCCTTTGAATAGAGGTATCCATCCTAAGATAATTCCCTATTTTGAGTGTGTGGTATATTGAGAGCAACTGAGAATCCCAGGTGCTATTACAAAGTTCCACCCAGACAAAGTGTGTGTCATTTCATGTCCGGCGTTCAGCAGTAGCAGTCATTTTTCTCCTTAGTAGCTGGTGCAGTGCTGTGTTTTTGACTTTCAGCCTGGGAACAATGCTGATAACACCGATGTTTTTAGTTGTTGCTCAGTAATCTTTACTGTGACCAAGGACTTTCTGAGTCTCATGTTCTGCTAGGGAGGAAGGGAAGCTGGGAGTGAGCAGACAGGACACCTGACCCAACCTAGCCACAGCATGTCATGCCCAGTATATAAACTGGGGGCAGTTACTCGAAACGGCTAGATTACTGCTCGGGTCGGGCTGGGTATTGGTCGGTGGGTGTTGAGGGGTTGTATTCTCTTCCCTTGTTATTTCCCTTATCATTATTACTATTGGTGGAAGCAGTAGCGGTTTATGTTATACCTTATTTACTGGACTGTTCTTATCTCAACCCATGGGAAGTACATTCTTTTGATTCTCCTCCCCATCCCTCTGGGAGCTACAGGAGGAAGGGAGGAGGGAGTAAGCGAGCATCTGCGTGGTTCTGGGCTGCTGGCTGGGCTTAAATCATGACAGTATCATTTCACTGAAGTCTGTAGGTGCATTTCCTGTGTTATTCACTAGGCTAAACAAGACCTAAATTCTGCTGTATACTCTTTTCTTATTAGCATCAATATATATATATATGTTATAACAAGTCTCTTGTGTGTCGCCCGTATCCCACTCATTGATGTCTGCCTCTCAAGAAGATAAGCAGCCATCCTCTTTTGATATGTGTTAAGTATGGAAAATGTGTGAGCATAGACAACATCACCAGCCTAAAAAGGAATGGTAAAAGAGAAAAGGTGATTACTTTTAACTTTCTCAGAATGCCATAAAGTGGGAAATCTTTAGATTAAAAAAAGTGACATTTGTTTCACTCTTGTGGTCATAAATCCTAGTCACATGTACCTCCATAGAACAAAGATGCACACTCATCTTGTTAGCCTAACAAAACACTGAACTTATTTTTGAATGAACATTTACTGATGCAAATTGCTTTACTACACATCTATTCAAAGTGTGGTTACTTGATCCAAGTCTGCAAGTAGCCACTAGCTCAAACACGAACAGTTTTCTGCATGCCCAAACTGTTTAAAGTATGACCTTTGTTCAAGTATATGAGCTCCACGCATCTATCTGTTCTACCTTTGTGTGTTCAGTAAAAGAGAACTGAAGTAAAACTAAAATGAACATTTAAAATAATATATGCTGTGCAAGAGAATGCTAAAGAGCAGGGTAAAAACTGCAGGGACACTGCAAACAAAATACAAATTAATAAAGGCAAACTTCCTTCTCTTAAGTTGTCTAACAGAAGTGATTCATGATGTTATCACAAAAAGATGACTCAATGTGGTTTAGAGTGGTGATCTGTCATGACTCAGCCATGAAGTTATGATACTAACAGTTGAACATGAGCCCTGAATCATACAACACATAATGATGCAAACTTTATGCAAGAATCCAACTAAAAAGTGAATTTAGAAACAATATAATTTATCCCTGATAATCAGTTCCACGTGTAGTTGTAAACAGTATTCTGTCAGCAACGACTTTAAAACTAATCTTAAACTTATTAACCTGAAATTTCTAAGAAAATTTTTCTTCCTGAAACTTTTGCAGAAGTGGCATGACTCTTATTAGTGACACTTACTATTATATACTTAAGCCTATTAAGTTCCCTTTATTTGTCATGGAAGAAAATATTCACCAAGCTGTTTTAAATTTCAAAGTGATTCTTGCATAAAGTTATTGCAACCATAATGTTAATAAATACTCTAATCTTAGTAAATTTGTTGTATCACCACTCTGTTCTCTCTGTGCCTTGCAAAAAACCTTCAAAGCATTTTTTTCCTTTAAGGAATGTATCATTGCTATCACACTTTGTAATAGCAATTATCTGCTCCTGTCCCCTGGTTGTCTTAATTAATACCTAATTCACTAAAGAAAGAAATGCCTTCAGCTGAGGTAACAATAAAGGCAAAACAACCACAAAGAGCTTTGTAACAATATGCTGGAAGGAGAAGGACAATACACTACAAATGTCATTACAGATAACATTTTGCAGATGATAAGTTTTTGTGTGCTTATTTTACTGAAAAACAACGATGTTTATATGTACCGGGAGCTAGATATACACAATTCACCTAGAATAAACATAGGTTTAAAACTGTCCTTTCAGGATTGCGGCCTGCATATGATGTTGTTTTGATTGGAAGATAGCTTTGGAGATCTGTACTCCAATTTCCTGCTCAAAAGTGCTGCTATCATAAGCAGTAGACCAGGTCTGCTGTGGATTTCTCTAGCTGAGTCTTGAAAATCTCTAAGGATGAAGACTGCTCAGTCTGAGTCATCTTCTACCCTACACTGCCTCCTGGTGAAGTAGTTCTTCCTGATGTCTAGCATCTCAGTATCTCAAGACAAAATTTGGGTCCTTTCCACAAGGTAGTCTTGTTCTACCTAGTTAAGTTTGGCCCTTCTGTCTTTGGAATATTACTTCATGTGGATATTTTTCTGCTACTATTAGACCAGGATTTTGCCTCCTTTTTCCCAGACTAACCAAGCTGAGCTTAGCATCCAACCTAGCCATCCTCCTAGGAACTGAGGATGGGGGCTCGCTTTTGGGTCTAATACTCTAATTCTGTATGGTCTTCAAACCTGCTAAGGGTGCACTCTTCCATCGTACCAATTGCAATTAATCACACTTGACTTGGGTGCCTCTTTTGTCACTGGCTGCCAGCTAGATATCAGCCCATTTCTTGCTACACTTTGTGGCTGACAGTGTAGAAAAAATTTAACCCATCTAAGTCTTCCCACCCATTCTCTTTTTACAAATGAATGCTATGGGAGGTGATGTCAAGGCAGAGAACATCCAGCACTCTCCCCTTAGGTCATATCTTAATTGCAGAAGGCAATCAGATTGAATTAGCACAATTTGCCCTTGGTAATTGCATGCTAACTCTCCCTAACTATTTTCTTGTATACTGCATTTTTGGAAATTGATTTTATAAGGACATACTTCCTTCCTTAAGGCTGAGGTGAGGTCATTTTCAGCTCCTCTCTTTTTAAAGGCAGAATAACATTCAAATCAGAATCATCTAGGTTGGAAAAGACCTTTAAGTTCATCAAGTCCAACCATTACCCCAGCACTGCCAAGTCCACCACTAAACCATGTGAGGGCCTTATCTACACAGTTTGCGAACACTACCAGGGGCAGTGATTCCACCACCGCCCTGGGCAGCCTGTTCCAATGCCTGACCACCCTTTGAGTCCTTGTTTCCAGTCGTTGAAGACCTCTTCAATCACCATGGTGAATCCCAGCTGGCCCCACAGATTTGAATGTGTGCAAATCTTTATTGCCCTATTGCTGCTTGCCCCTAGCTTTCTCAAACTGCGCTGGTATGTGCAGAGCTCAGGGATCCGGCTCCGTCTGTGAAGACCATGGCAAACAGGGCACTGAGTACACTGCAGCAAAAGTGGGAAACCACTGCTAGGGTGGCAAAATAACAAAGTGAGAGGAAGAGCAAGATTTTGTAGCTTTTAAAAGCTTGCAGCCCGTTTCTCCTTTCTGTCACATTGGATCTGATTTTGCATTTGTACAGATCAACAGCAAATTTCTAAATATTACACTGGAAAAATTTGGTCTGGTTTATTTCACAAATACATTCACAGTGAAGATGTACCATTCTATACACTGCCTATATGTTTCCAATTGAATTACTCACTTATAGAATAACAGCTCAGGAAAGGCTAATGAGTTTTCCTTGAAGGCTGCTCAAAGAGCTCTTGCTTTTTCCAGTGCTTAGACACATTTGCTCCCTTCTGGTTTTTGCTCTAAGGACCTCTTGTTATTTCAAAAGGACTAAGCACTTGATATTAACAAAAAAGTGGGGAAGACAATTAAATTAATGGAGTATACGATGACTATTTTTCTGAGAAAACCAGACTCAGGTAAATTTTGTCTGAATGACACAAATATATTGTCAAAGTCTAAGACTCAGTTTTCACAATTTTGACTCATAAAGCCAACAAAATTTTCTGGTGACATTTTTGTCTGTAACTAAATGCTGATGTGACAAAGAAACCCAAAACACTGAAATATACTGACATTTTCCAAATCCTCTGACAAAATTGCTGAAGTATACCACCAAGATAGAATACCTCATCCCAACATTATGAAAATATTTCATTAAAATGTGTATGATTTAGCAAAAATCATTCTTGCACAGCTTGAGTGTTGAACTACATGAAAGAGAGGTGTTAAATGTTACTTTGATTGCATTGAAAACCTATTCCACTACCTCAGTGTAGACATATTGAGACTGAGAGACAAAAGCTTCAATCCATTGAAAAGAGATATCTCTGGCACAAACAAAACCTAAATCCCAAGCAACTAAATCTAATGAAGAACACAAGACTGATGAATCAGTCATTAAGATAAATTAGGCTCCAGCGCTGGAGCACATACTGGATCAGACTCTTCCTTGTCAACTGCAAAGAAAAAATAATTCTGAGATATAAACTTCATACATTCACTTCTGATCTATCCATTAGCAGTGTCACACCTCTACTTTGGTAGTGCAGGCTAATGTCTCCTTAGTTAAGATCACTCTTGCAACAAATTTTTATTAAAAAATGTAGACTGGAATTTCTTCATGGGTAAACTGTCAAAGATAGAGAAATTGAGCCACTTCATAGCCATTCTTTCTTCTAACAGAAGTCCAATTATCTCAATATTTGTCAGTGTGGGACTCTTGCATAGTCTTCCCTGATGCCCAAACTGGGATAGAAAACTGGAGTTGACTCATTTAGAGGAATTTCCATCTAATTTACCCCCTTCTCTCCTTTTTAATTTACTTGAAAACAAAATAAAGAACTTTGAAGACTTTGGGAAAGTTGGTTTCCCTTCCTCCCTAAATTTGACAAATATTATACAAACTAAGGGAAATCGGGTTTTTCTTCCAACTGCAGGAATCATGTATTCCTGTCCCTTTGAGGTAGGAAGTAAACTGAATGTTTTTAAAGAACTGAGGATGACTCATTTAATGCACGTGCTGCAACAATGTGATGTGCTGTAGGAAAGATACACCACCTCTCAGAACATCAGTGCCCCGGGACATTAAAGGCAATGGCACTAGACAAAATTATGGCTATAATTCTAATATGATCACTTTGACTTGTGTTCAGTTCCTGTGTTCTTCCTAGAATTATTTATGAGGGAAAAAGGAAGGATCACACCAACTGAATGCTTTTCCTGCTGTGTGCAGGCTGCTTGAAGATGTGAACAAGTATCCATGCCAGCAAATCACTAACTTGGTATTGACTTGAAAATTATTAGTTACAATGGCCACCCTGTTTGTATTACCAACACATCATGACCTGTTTTACAGTTGTATTTTTCTTGCTCTGGCATCACCACCCCTTCAAAAAAAAAAAGCGCCTGTTAAAACTATAGTAACAATAAATACATGCCTGCTAGCAGTATCTGGCCTTCCTCAGTTTAATGAATAGTAATAATTAATAATAAATAAATATTAATTATTCAAAGCCTTGTGATAGTATTTCTGTACACGATGGCAGGCCATGTTAGTAAATATATTTATTTCATCTTTCACTTCAGCAATTAATACTGCTCCAGTTCTTTTCCAAGTAGAGTAATTGCTTATGCAGATTTAATCACTTTCAGTTGTTGTGACTGATCCCATAATTTAACAGGAGGTGACCAAATCTTAAATGTGAGTTAATAATTAAATGTTGCTTTACAACAAATGACTACATGATCACATATGTACACACAATTTTGAAATTTATAAAATTAAGAGTACCTTCTGGATCTGACTTTCAATAATTTTGATGCAGGCAAAGTGACTGTTAAGGTGACAAGAAATACCCCATCATTTTGCTGCATTTCAGGTAGCTGGCTGTGAAAGTTTTAGAATAAGAAGAAGAGTTTAAGGCTACCATTTCAACTGAAATACACTCTTAAGATGCTTTGTTAGGATGAAAAGCTTAAAGACAGTCTACAGTACTTGTGGACTGTTTTGCATTCCTATTCTTTGCTTCTAATAGCATTATGGTTGGTTAAAACAACAACAGAGGACCAAAAGGCAGCTCTCTAGTAGAAATCTCAGTGAAACATGCAGGCCCAAATGCATTTTTCTCTACAGAAGGACAGAGAGCATTAGTGATTTCAGCTGCAATGAGCCAGCCACTTTATTTCACTATAAATCAACCTTGCAGTATAGAATATCACACTTCAAAGTTGCATGAACATTGTTACTTCCAGCTAAAACAGATACGTAAACATTCAGAGAGAGTTACTCAAACAAAAGTGATAAGTATGACTGCATAAAACCCCATATACATCAGCAAGGGATGAGCTAGTCTGCTAGTTCCTATATTGCTGCAGGGATCCACTAAACTGTTACTGGAAAAAGGTGATGCAAGAGGTGGATAAATCAGTCAGCAGTCAGTCCTGCCTTAACACATCTTTGGATATTGGATAACTGGATTTGGTTTTTTGGTTTTTGGTTTTTGTTTTTTTTTTTTTAATAACATTAAGTTGTTCCTTATGTCAGTTCTCTTCATAGATGCTCTCCAGATTTATTCTGGGTCAACATTGGCACTAGGGTTAAACCACTATGATGGCTTAGAGTAAGGTATGGAAATACATGCATTTTACTTCAAATGAGCGCAACACTTATTTCAACTTTGTTTTTCTGGAAAACTTATCAATGGTGAACTCTTTTTTTTCTGGAAAATCTATCAATGTTACCCCAACTGACATTGTTTTGGTCATCGGGCTGAGTGTGCCTTCACAACCAAAGATAAGAATCTCAAATCCTTGATATGCTACTCAGGAATAATGGTCATAGTTTACTCTCTAACAAAATTACCAGCAATTATTCATTACATATTACCTCAAAGCCTGCCAGGTAAAAGAAAAATAGAAGGGGACCCTTGGTGGTTACCAAAATACCCATGTGAAAGTAAGAATACTAGTTAGCAGACCAGCCTTTAACCAATGAGATTCATAACAGAACTGGTATTGTATTATTAAAACATATTTTTGGAGATGACAGTTCCCCCATAAAAGTAGCTTTGTTTGCTGTTTGTGATCCTCCTTCACCAGAGCTGAGCACGCTTTCAGCTTTCAAACTGTTCTAACAATCAGAGAACAGGACCAAAGTACTTTGGCAACTGTAAAACAAAACCTCCAAGCGCTGCTCCCATATTCCTGAATGGTATTCTTCAGGGTCTCCTTTTACAGCTGAAAGTCTGTCCAAAATCTTACTACTAATGAGTTGGCAATTCTACCTTGGATGCAGCTCCAGAATTTGTGGATTGTCATGCTGAGCTCCAGAGCAGAGCTTTGGAGACTTGCAATTTTTAGTGAAAAATCTTCTGCAATCCTTTGACCTTAACATGGAATGGAAATTGGACCTCCATCAGATTGCATTCCCACAGTCTGCTGCTGAACTCTCAGTCCATGATGTGCAGAGCAGGCTTTTTGAGGATCACTCAACATATTCAAGCCAGCACCATGCTGAAGAGCTTTATAACTGCTAGAATAAGAAGTACTTCCAGATTTCATTTTAGAGGAGCTCTCAAAAGTCCAATTTGGGATATTTTTCCTAAGGAAAATAAGTGTTACATGACATGAACTCTTCTAAGTACAGCAGGAGGTTGAAGAGACTGATCTTATTTCCATGTTCTTATTTCCACCTCTGAAATGGCTTGGATTTTTTTCCTCCTAATGTATAAAAAACTGGCAAAGATGTACAGTACCATATGAAAAACAACTGCTTTGTTTTGGAGTATGCTGGAATCTGTTATGATTCTAGAAACAGTTCTTTCTGCCACAGTACTGTGTAAAAGCACTAAAATGACCATCTAATGAGACTAAGTGGATATATTATTTATTTTAAGCAGGTAAGAAATACTCAAAATGAGGATCAGATACTTATTTTCTCATGTACTTAAAATGATCAGTATCTTGTCAGAATTACTTGTGAACCTTGGAAGTGGGACCATTACTCTTTAAAATATTTGAAGATTTTACAGAAAAGATATAATACTACAAGACGTTCCAATTAGAAATTTTGTTTGCGCCCATGCATGTGCAGAGAATGACCATGACACAATGATTTGCATGATTCACCTATGTAAAATATATAATTTTTGCACCAATGTCATTAAAAAGCAGTGCTGTTCATCTCTTTGATATTATGGAAACTGATTTATGGAGAGCTGAATTTCAGATTGACTGAGTGATAACATGATGATATTGACCCATTGATAATGTATATAATATTCCTGCTATTGCATGCAGGCATAATATATCATGTCAGCGAGTAGCATGAATTCACTTCACCACATGTCTCATTGACAGCAAAGTACGATGATATTTCAGTACATCTATCCTTCAGTATTACCTGTCTGAAAGAAAAGAAGACACACATTAATTTCTTTATGGACTTTAGGCTTCCACTACTATCATATAGCCTCAGCAATGATAGCACTCTCCAAAAGCGTACTTTCTGCATTGTGAGTACATTTTTTAGGGTTTCAAGGAAAGGTGATAATTACAATAATATAGACTTTCTTTAAAAATTATGTGTTCAAAATTCCTTCCCTGATTTTCTTTTTTTACAGGAAAAGAAGGCAGAACTTAAGGCTTCTTTCTTCAAAGCACAGAAGAAATGTGTGTGATGAAACTTCCCTCCACTGATCTCGCACAAAACCATGCGGCAAAATGGCTAGATGTGGATTTTACAAATCAAGGCATGGGAAACTAAAGAAGGGGTTTAACTTCATGGGATAGTTCTCACAGTGATTTATAATCTGGGATTATAATGCACTACCTGAAAGTATGCCAAGAACAAGGAAAGCTATCAAGGGAGCGTTTGGCGGAAATCTAAAACCTAACGTGAAACAATCTACAGTGTCAATGTCCAGATGATTTCTTTCATTACAACCTGGAGGGAAAGGAGAGATTAACAAAATGGAGAAAGGGAATATAATTTCCTGAGTCAAACTCTCAAAGCACTAGTTACCAAATGCAATTTTGCCTCCAAAACACTCAGCCTGAAATATCAGATTCTTTGCAGATTTTTTGCCAAGCTTTACGAGTTTGTCTGCAGGAAGCAGCATGTAGATCCAAGCACTTTAGGACTTTTTGGAAAATGTAAAAATGTTCTCATAACTGGATGCCCGATCTGTAATTTGGCAATGATTTCTTTCTGTCTCACATCTTCTTGGATCACAAAATCTTCCAGGTCATTACTCTGAAAAGCTTGATGGAGTCCTCTGCCAAATGGATAAAATCTTGGTCAACAGAAAGTACACAGCAGCTAAGCATTTTTGCAGCTCCAGAAACTGACAAGTTTAAATCTTAAATTATGCCTGACGTGGTAGGGCTGGCCTTACAGTTTTCCAAAAGACCATACTGCTCTATTACCATGACCTCTTCATTCAAAATTTGTTGGTATCCATTCCAGCTCTGGAAGTGTTGCTAGAACATTAGGTATGGGCATGGCTCAATTGTCGCAAAACCCCTCTTTTTTCATACATTTGGCATGTATCTGAATTTATCTGGATTTATAATCTCACAGTTCACTGTTCCTGGCTGTGTCACCCAGTTTTCCTCCCTCATGCACATATGTAAATGCAAGCCTACAAAGAGAGAAATCATTCTAAAACCAGTTAAAAATGCTTTGCTCTGCAAACAAGATGTGCAGTGTAGGGAAGTATGGTAGGAGCTGCAAGATATGAAACAACATATGTTCAGGTGAAGTCTGTTTAAACGAAAGTTGGAATGTACATGTAGGGAAGTGCAAGATGAGCAAGGGGTTGCAAATAGAATCTTCCAAAAGAAATTCAGAAAATCTTTATTCAATAATTAATGTGACAGGAGTCAGAGAGACCCACAAAGAAATAAAAATGAATGTCAAGATTTTTGCTGTTATTTTTGTATATTGTGTTTCACCCAAATATATTTTCTGGACACCAGTGATCAGGTGAACCATCAGGAATGTTCTGAAGGCATTTGGAGTCCCTATCCAGAGACGGAAAGTTCTCAGCCTCTTCCTTCTATTAACTGGGATTAGTTCAAATGTCCTCCAGAGATGTCCTCCAAGATGATCCACTTTCTGAAAGAGATTCCCTGACCTTCCTGAAGAGCTACAACATGCTTTCATTAGCTTCATTAAAGTAGTAATAAATGGGTAGTTTTCTTCTGGCACAGCAATCCTCTCACACACTGATGATGGCTTGGGAACTACCAGACTAATTTAACAGGTTACTGATTTGCACTGGTAAGAAACGAACCTGTTTTTTTCCCAAATATCACCATCGATCCAAGCTCTTTTTCATGTGGTAAGTAAATTATATTTGAGTAGGTTTAAATCACATCCCTGAAGGTTTCATATTGCCAAAACATTGCTAATACTTCTTACAGGTTACATATTATGAAATACATATTATGAATTACCAAATGATATATTTGTCAGAGTAATCTCACATATATTGCAACATGTAATAATCTCTCACAAAATTTAATAAGAGATTACTGCAGTCATTCTGTGCCATATTATCCTAAATGATCAAAATGATACTATTACTGTCATCATACTGAAAAAAAGTGCTTCCTTTAATGTTCATCCATTGTTTAATTTTTCCATCTTGCCTATTTCTGACAGATTACTAGACCATTATTACCAAATGGACAGAGTCTATAATAATTTCTCCCAATATCTGTGAAACTGAGGATAATGCTTATTCATAAAAGTCAAACTGTACCTTCAAGCACAGCTTTGAGCAAAGGACAAGGCACCAAATGCTCCGTCCCAAAAACAGCCATTAGAAATGCTGTGATTCATATCTCCTATTCACAGCTCCTTGCAGCTTCCCGATTTCTCTGGGGCAGTACTTTGCTGATCTTTTGTTTCATGTAAGGGCATTACAGGACTGATTAGTCTTCTCTCCTCAGCACAGACACAGGGTGCATTGGTGTCCCACCCCAAAGCACCATAGGTACACTCAGGTGATTTCTGAGAGTAGTGCTAAGAGATAAGGACTAATAGAGGCTGAGTCGGCGCTTGTTTCAATTTAACTGAAACATAGGAGAGTTTTGTGATCATTTTGCAGAAAAGGGGCCTTGGCAGTTAAATATGCATTTTAAATGCTCTTTCAATGTGGAATATCTATTCTCACATAGATGTAAGGCATCTCTCTGCTGTTTGGCTATTTAGGAAATATGCTTTTCGTTGTTTCTTTCTGTATCTGTCATAAAATCCTAGAATGGTTTGGATTTGAAGGGACCTTAAAGCTCTCCCAGTTCCAGCCTCTTGCCATGGGCAGTGACACCTTCTAATAAACCAGGTTGCTCCAAGCCCCATCCAACCTGGCCTTGAGCACTGCCAGGGATGGGGCAGCCACAGCTGCTCTGGGCAACCTGTGCCAGGGCCTCACCACCATCACAGGGAAGAACTTCTGCCTAAGAGCTCATCTCAGTCTCCCCTCTGTCAGGTTAAAGCCATTCCCCTTGTCCTGTCCCTACACGCACTTAACCAAAGCCCCTCTCCAGCTTTCTTGCAGCCCCTTCAGGCACTGGAAGCTTCTCTAAGGTCTCTCGGAGTGTTCTCCAGGCTGAACCAGCCCAGCTCTCTCAGTCTGTCTCCAGTTCAGAGCTGCTCCAGCCCTCGCAGCATCTCCGTGGCCTCCTCTGGACTCCCTCCAACAGCTCCATGTCCTTATGTTGTGGCCTCAGAACTGAACTTGCTGAATTACCTACTGAGTCCTTATTGAAACTCTGAATGACACACATGTTGATGTTTTCAAGTATTTCCTTGTCACTAATAATATCTCTTTACTTGGAAACAGTAGGTGAAAAACGTCTTGAACTGCATCAGGCAGATTATTGCCAGCAGGACAAGAGAGTTGATACTTCCCCTCTGCTCAGCACTGGTGAGGCACATCTGCGGTTCCGGGTCCAGTGCTGGGCTTGCCAGTAGGAGAGACATGGACTTACTACACAAAGTCCAGTGCAAAGTCACCAAAAAGATGGACAGACTTTTCTCAGTGATGTCCAGTGACAGACACAAGAGGCAATGGGCACACACCGAAATACAAGAAATTATATTTAAGCATGAGAAATAACTATTTTTATGGTGAGAGTGGTGAAACAATGGCACCAGTTGAGGTTGTGGAATCTCTTCTCTTTGGAGATAATTCAGCTGGACACAATCCTGGGCAACCAGCTCTGCCTGGTCCCACTGGAACAAGGGCCTTGGACTAGATGCTCTTCAGAGGACCTTCCCAGCATCAACTGTTCTGTGACCCTGTGGCATCAGCAGGAACCCAAAGCACTGACCAGGCACCCTAGGCATTTTTTCTGCTCAGAAAAGAAAAACAACACTCCTTTTGGCAGTCCTCTGATGAAGAAACTGCCCATATCAATCTCCTGACTCAGACCCTGCTACTAATAGCTCATGTCATCAGCCTCAGAGGGTCACTGTGTTGGCATGTACTTGTCTACCATGCCATCTTCAGCATTTCAAACTGTGTCTATGGGATTAGGTGGCACTTGCTTTTCAGACAGGCCAAAGTTTTCCACACCCTCTCTTTCTGCTGTTTTGCTACTCACTAGGAAACGCGGTTGTCCAAAATCTTGTCAGAAGCAGACTCTTCTAAGCATAGACTCTAAAGTTTTGTGGCTTAATTTGCTGCAAATATAAATATAATTGGCTGCTAATGACCACCAACACCTTAACACCAACTGCTTAGACTGGAAAAAATCATGTTAAGAGTTTTTTATATTAAGTGAAAATCACAGTGTGAATGACACCGGGGGAGAATAGTATTCATTTTATTTATTTGTACATTTTCAAACATTGTTATTTTCTACTGTTTAGCACTCTGATGGACATCCTTCTAAAAGGAAACTGCTTTCTAATTACTAGTTTCATCTATTGTGCCAAAATACATTATTTCTAATGCAAGACAATCAGTGAGGGACTTAGCCACAAAAGCAAT
Source organism: Pezoporus flaviventris (assembly GCF_033815535.1). Lineage (NCBI taxonomy): Eukaryota > Metazoa > Chordata > Aves > Psittaciformes > Psittacidae > Pezoporus > Pezoporus flaviventris. The sequence continues at coordinate 51,722 of NW_026892827.1, forward strand.
AACCTATAAAATCGTTCTAAAACATACCTAGATGAATGAACGTTCACATATTGCAGAAGATGATCTCCTTTTTTACTCTAAAATCTGCCATGTTGCAGAAGCTTCATCACCCCATATTTATACAAAGTTCTCCGGTATGGGTCCCAAACTCCCCAAAAGTCCTGATTTGAACTGTACCCACACCGAAGGATGTTCAAACTCAACTTACATCCCCAAAGTGCCAGACTTTGGATTCTGAGTATGCATACTGCACTCTTAGAGCAATGACTTCAACCCATAAACCAGCATTCAGGCTGATTTTCATGAGTAACTGAAGCACATGGAAATATGTTTCAACACTCTCCTTGCAAGAGAGAATAATGTTTAGAACAGTCAGGACCTAAATAAAACTTCTGAAATGTTGGCTTTTCTCGGCCTGAGAAAATTCCATTGCATCTTCTAAATTGTCAGATGACGATATAACTGTAACAGCAAACATTTAGAAGAGTCTACATTGATAAAACCACAACATTTAAACCCTCTCCTATTTAAGCAGGGGAACTTGTGCAACTGAGAAAGCAAGAGTGGTGGTACCAGAAGAATGGGAACAAATATGACCATGTACCTTTCCAGTCAGGGTATTCATGCAAGAGAAAAGAGTTCATCTGTGCTTTTTTCTTAAGAGGTTTTCTATTCATCAGGTAGTATTTCTTTTTCTTTTGTTTATCACAAGTACCCATCTTTTTACACAAATGGCAGGAAGAAACAAAACTTAAAGAAGGTGCTTTGAAAAAAGCAGCTTTCTAAACATTGCAGCCTCCAACTCAGAGCCATCTAAGTCAGGCATGAAACATCATAGGGGTTTCTCCCCAGGTTTTTCTCATGGCTGTGTAAGGGGCAGACTGGCAGTACTTGTCTTCAGAGGAACACATGTACTGCTTTCTCAGGATTCCCAAGAAAACATAAGGCATCACAGCTGGGATTCGCCTACACTTTTACTTGGAGCTCCATGTATTCCCTGGTTCCATCACTGAGCAAGAGCCAGAAAAAGAGGAGGTAATTCACTGCATCCACAAAAGGCGGTGACGGCATGTCTGCTAAACATTGGTGAGTTCTCAAAGAAGCATTCTCTCCCTTCCTGTATAAGCATTTTATTCTATAACTCTTTGGCAAATGTGCTGGACAGGACAGAGTCAAGTTTAAAATACTAAATGCCTTGTAAGCAGAAGAAATATCAATCTCTATCTTCTCCCACTGAAAAGCTGTGTGACATTGGATAAGTCATTTGATATGTCCATACTGCAGGTTTTTTTTTTTCAAATGAGGACAATACCATCAATCCAGTCATTTTAAAGTGGTGTGCCAATTATAAGCACTGTACACTGACTTTCTAAACAGAAATGTTACCACTATGAGTCATTGTCTTTAGTAGCCTGAGTAGAACTTGGAAATTTTACTCATACATAACAAAAACAAGAGGTGTGATTGTGTTTTCTAATGAAGAAGTTCACTGAATCTCAGTTTCATGAAAATGCTTTTAAAGCTCACTTAGAAGATTTCAAAGTTTGTGGGAAGAAACATGATCATCTCTCACTTACGATATTGTTATGTGAAATTCCTTCATCGCTAGGGAATAAGCACTTTATCTGCCCTCTTATCAGACTTGCCAGAGGGCAGATCAGATCAGGCTTAGAGGTAGTCTGCTTCTGGAGCTCAAATAGTGTGGAAAGTAAAACATATTTAGAGCAACCTTTAGGCGGCTTTAATTGAAGTGGGGGATTGGGGTGGGGGGTGGGGGGGAGGGAGTGGGTGAAGAAATTCAAATTAAGGGTAATACTAATGGTATCGAGACTTTTTGTATCTGTCTCTGCCCCAAACACAAAATCACAGTTCTTGACTATTAGGCTTAAACAATAAAGAGCTTCTCTTTTTAAAGATAAAGCTTTCTCCTCTGCAGCACAGACTCCACAAGACAGAGAATTACAATAGTCTGTAAGGCAGCACATTAAGCTGTTGTAGGCTTACTTGCAATAGACTGGCACCCTAAACAAAGGTGGGTACAGGACCAATTCTAGCTGTCATTCACTTTTCTCCGACACATTCACACTAGCAAATAGTCTGTCTTTGTTCCTGCTCAACTGCTTGATTTAGTTCTCTTTATTGCCTCAATATGGGTGTCAGGAAAATATATTTCTTCCAGCTAGTTTTGCTTCTTACCAAACAAGTTGGTCATTTTTTGACCTGAATAAAAAAAGTGCATATTTAAAGCAAAACAGAGGGGTTTGGGATATGATGGGCTTTTTGTTGTTGTTTGGTTGATTTGGGGTTATTTTCACTTTTCTTTTTTTTTTAAGTTTTTTTTTTTTTGAACAAAATATTCATATAGCTTTGCACCTGAAACAATTTCAGCAAAATGTAGCATCTCTGTTCTACCCAGGTGTCCTTCCTTCTGAGAAGAATCACCTGAGGCTGGTGTACTGGTGAAACCCAAATGATGTATTGGCTACCACAGAGATAATCACTTTTTCTAGCAAGTTATAGCAGAGAAGCCAGAAAGAAGCACAAACTTGCTGGTGAATGATGATTGTTGGTAAATAACCACAGCCATGTCCAGTTTTTCCCAGTCCTTTTCAGATGACTGTGTTCCCCTGTCTTTGACAGTATATTCAACATCAAACCTGCTTTATGAGACCTCTTAAAGTGATGACCAGGATGATGTATGAAAGCTTCCCCCTAGTAAAAGTGTACCAGCCTAACTAAAAAGAATGTATTGGGTGATAATTTGAAGACATCTGTTAAGACAGGGTGTAATAACTTACGGTGGCTACCTTAATGCCTAGGAATTCACTCATGGCTCACTATCTGTGCAGTGGCTGCTGTGCCAATGCAGAACAGAAAGAGAATTGCTGCTTGTTCATAGAGATTGATGGAGAGCAAACAGAAGGACAGGAGAGAACAGGCCGTTACATACTCATCATCATGATGGGGATTAGATCCCACAAAACACCTAATGGGTAACCTCTCTCGGAAACATACTTTTCCAATCAAAAGAAAAACAACTCGAGTTTAGGCAATTGACATTACAGGTAACTGAAATCTGAATACAGCCATATATTTACTTAGAGGCTCTTTGAAGAGGTCCTGGAAGAAGTGATAATATTTGAAAAAGTGGGTTCATTTGTATTTGCCCTCTACACTAGAAGGCAATGAGTGGCTTTAAATGAGAAGTATTTTCATTTGCAGGTGAAAAATTAAAGCAGAATTTCATAATTTGAAAATTTGTAAGCAGTGCCTGTTATCAATCAATGAAAAATCTGCAAGTCTATTTTTTAAACATATTTTTGGCTCACATTTCTGAATCACATATTGTTTGTATTTACATATTTTTCTAAAGAATATTTTCAATATTCTGGAGCTTTATTTAATCATTGTCTTGTTTTTTTTCCATTTGTTTCAAAGTAAGAACACACAGCAGGAGAACTATTATTTTTGTTCCTTTTAAATAGTCTTAAGATTATAGTAGATAGTCTACATTTCTTTTTTTCTTTTTTTCCTTCTCAGACTAAGGAGTTGTATGATTCAAAGAAATTCAACCTTTTCTGTTTGAAATGCTCTCTGTAGAATTATGCACTGTGTGTTTCTGTCTGTAGTCTTTCTTGCTAAAAGGAAACAGGTAGGTGTAAATGATATTCACACCTCTTAATTAGAGTCATTAACAGTTCTCTGGGTTATCTTCCAGAGTAAGACCTTGGATTTCCTAAGGAGCAGCTAGAAAAGAAGCAGGAGTCCCTACAAATTTTTCTCATATAGGAATGTCTGTTAGAGTGTGATTTTGATATTTGTTGTTTGGGTTGTTTCTGGGTTTTTTTTTCAACATTTCTGACAACATCTCTACCATAGACAACATTTTATGAGCAAGAAAGTGATTTTGTTGATACAGCTGCTCCATTTGAGCTGATATAAGCAAGACCATCACTAACGCTTTTTTCCTTGTACATTCTGTATGTATTAAGCAATATTCCTGGTGTAGTGGCATGAACTCCAGGCTCATGTCACTACACATGTTTAGCTACATTTAAAAACATTTCCTGAAACACTGATTCTCCTTGCAGTACCTCAGCCTCCCTTCCCCAGGACGATTCATCTTGGCTTCACCTTTTCTATCTGTTCTGTGGGCTGGAGGGAAGAAGCCTCTCTGTATTTTGAATATATATGTATTCCATGACCAAATGGATTTTACTTGAAATCCAGCCCAATAATTTAAGTGATTGGTAATGTGGTCACATGAGTGGAGACACTCATGTTTCTTTTTTCAGTGATGAAAGTTCTCAAAAGTTTTTTGTTTGTTCTCGTTTAGCATTGCACAATCATTTTTGCAAGTAAGGAGGAAAAAAATCAATTATTTACCTAGTTTTGCAGAACAGACACAAAACTGATGGAAGCACTACTCTCAACAGCTTGATAAAATACACTAACAATTCATGAAAAATTCAGGTATAAGCCAAATATAGTTTATTCACGAAACTGAACCAGTTTACACTGCTTAATTCTAGTGAACCTCAAAATGTCCTTTCATGGCTTCTTAAAAACATATAACATCTCTGCATGTTTTTCTTGTATTTGCCCTTGCATGTGCCTGCCCAGACGTAACAGTCTGATTTCTCACCCTGCACTAACAGGTACAAATATAGCAAATACCATGCTCATTTTTTGCCTCTAAAATCCACTCTAGGCAGAAAAGATCACTACCACAACAAAAATCATCGTCATTTTTGCATTACCTGGATAAGTAGGAGACTTGCTGATGAACCCAAACTGCCTTTTGCTGCATTAATTCTTACTGTTAGCTCAGATTGAACCCATGAAAGTACTTAACTAAGAAAAGTGTCATGAAACTATAATATTGGCAACTGAAAATCAGTAAGACAACAGTCAGGATAGATCGCATGTACCCATACAGGTGGCATGTACCTTTGCTATATTCCATAAACCACACAGAACCTTGAGATCTCTTATATCTGGATAAAACAGCAGAAGATGCTAAATAAAATGACTGGTTAACTGTTGCACAGACAAAATTTGAGAGTGGAAAAAGACCTACCTGCTGTCTTTAAGTTCAGCAGACTGTGGGAAAATTCAGATCTCAGAGAGGCAAGAAATAGCCAAAACAAAACCAGCCTCTGTAGATACAGATTTTCTGTAGATAAAAATACTAAGAATGGTTTCTTAAAGTATAGAAACTGGCCATCACAAAATATGCAGGGCTGGGTTTGCTAATGAAGTTGACTGAAATGTTGGAAACCTCAAAGTTAAAAATAAGACAAGCAGCAAGTCAAAAATCATCTCAGACCATTTTAGGTAAATGCTGAACAAGTAGCAGAGAGCACCCTTGTATGCCAGACAGTCTGAAACTTAATTCTGAGTCACACCTTTTCTCATCATTCATGAGTATCACTGGACTCCAACTCTGAGTTAACTCTCTCTTCCTCAGAAAAGTAGTACAAAAGGGAGTTATGGCATAGTCTTCCTTCCACACTATGAATGAAAAGAATTGTCATATAAAAATTTCTCTGTAAATAGCTTGTAATAACAAGTTACTAGATATTTAGGAGAAAAATTTTCTCAGACTGTTTTTTATCTGTGCAATTTGGTATAAACCCCACATCTATAAATGGGGGAAAGAATCTGAATATGAGTCTTTGAAGTGAATGCCCCATATAGACCCCTATCACTTTGAGCTCTCTATCTAGTTTAATGCACATTTAACAGCTGAGCCCCAGTTAATTCCAAGAATAAAACTGTACTTATCACCTCATCTTTTATTGAATTCTTTTTTAGTTTTGTATACAAGAATTTTCAGAGCTTTTCTATTTTTTCTTTCTTTTTCTCTTTTTTTTTTTTTTTTTTTTAATCTGAGAACATACTGTGCTATGAGTACCCTTGGAGCTGTACAAGCCAAATAAACCTTGCAAAGACATTTTATAAGTTGCTTTGCATTTGGATAACCTGACTGTAATCCTTCAGTGTCTCAGAATTCATCACACTATCAATCACCTAAATTATTGAGCTGGATTTCAAGTAAAATCCATTTGGTCATGGAACACATATATATTCAAAATATAGTGAAGCTTCTTCCCTCCAACCCACAGAACAGATAGAAAAGGTGAAACCAAGATGAATTGTCCTGGGGAAAGGAGGCTGAGGTAATGTAAGGAGAATCAGTGTTTCAGGAAATGCTTTTAAATATAACTAAACAACACCCAAAAAGAACCAATTTTTGGTTTGCAACTTAAAGGCGTATGAATCCTCATGGTAAGTCAGTAATATATAACAATGATGATAGCACATCAATTGCATTATTAATATGAAAGTACTACAAGGAAGCTTGAAAAGCTCAACAAAGAAATGTAAGACAAATAATTTAGTTCTTATAAACCATAAATGTCACATGTACTTCTCCCATTCTGTTCACAGAATTATAAAATAGTTAGGACTGGAAAGGACTGTAAGATCATCTAGTTCTGACACCCTGTCATTGGAAGTTCCAATAGTTTTTCATAATATTGGACACGATTGGCTTAAATGAACAAGAAATTAACTTCTGTTATCTCAGAGTGGCTATGTAAATACTAAATTTGACTTCTTACTGTCTGCTTAATTCTGTTTTTCTATATAAATAAAAATGATGCAAAAAGATATTTTTATACTAGATTTAGAGAAGTTCAGCAATATTCATCTCCCAGTAGTAAGCTATCTTTCTAAATGCAAGAGCAGTTTTTCCTATGATTTTGTTGTCTCCTATGAATTTTTAAAAAATGTAATTTATTCATGAGCAGAAGTGAGTAAAACCATTGTTTTCCCAGTAGAGTCATATTGTTAACATGAGCCACATCTTTCCTGACCTTGCATAGCAATTGTAGGGGCTGCACTCCATAGTTGGTCCAAATACAAATACACTTGTAAATCAGGTGGTTTTCCTGGAACTTTGGAACAACACCAGTGTGTCTGGTTTTATTCAGCCCCAAGTCTCAACTGTAACTGACCAAAATATTACATGCCAGCTAAACCTAACAGACCTTTCACGCCTGAGCTTTCCACCCCCATTCTCTTCTACATAAACTAAAATGAAGTTCTTTGCTGAAGCCAAAATCTTCCAATATGCTTGTCATGAACCACTGAATTTACTGTTCACATCTTTTTTACAATACAGATTAAGTGTGGATCCAGAGCTCTGCTTCAAAGGAGCCCTCCAACTGCCATATTTTCATCATAGCATGCATTCACGATGCAAATATCCATCTGGGCCTTTTATAGGCTTAATTTATCCCTGCTTATTTATCGTAATTAAGTGCACCATATGATAGGAATCCTTGCGGTATCTCTACTGATCTGGAGTAGGGAGAGATCACTAACCCTGCTTATGAAATCCAGCAATTAAATTACATGATATCACTCATCATAAAAAAAAACAAACCCTCTGCTAATGACATAAATGTGTTGGACTAACCAGTTTTGTTCTAGCACCTATATGAAGTAAGGGGAAAAAAATGACAGAACATCAAAGACGAAAGAGCCCCGCAGAAGCCCCAAGGAAAGTTCCAAAGCCACTGGATTTGAAAATATGGCACACTATAGATTAGTTCCGCAATGACAGAGATGTAACAAGGGGACATGAGCTGTGTCAAGAACCCCATGTCTGTGGGTTTGGAGAAGCTCTTCTGAAATCAATTTGATGTGACTCCAATGAAGTTGCCTTAAGATATTGCAGTCTGATTTGGGGCTGATCCACCTTCTTATCCTTCTCACAAAAATAGTACACACACATACATTTACATATTTTTAGGAAGTGTATTATTTTTTCTTTTTAATGAGTATCTTCCATAACCTCCTAAAGCAATATCTAATTAAAATATGTAAGACAATTGGTGAGATGTCCAGCTTAAGATATTGTGGAGTGTGTGTTGAGAGTGCATAACAGGGCACAGTACAAAACATCCTAGGCTAGCTCTAAGAGAGCTACTGTGTGATTGTAACAAAGCAAAGTATTGTGCAGATGTACTGAGTCACCTCCAAATCAAGGTATACAACTGTGCTGTTATAACAAGACAATAGGGACTGATGTAGATCCTCAGACTTCAGCTGGTGAGCCCTATATCACCCTCCCTTATAGTCATGACAAGATATTTAGAGCTGGGTTTATTAAAACAAGCTAGAAGTAAATGTCTCTACTAAAGGAGATATTTAATACTGACAAGGCACCTTAATCCCTTTGAAAGTAGTATGAAATCTCTGCATACTAGAGGGGAAGTTACAAGACCTAGCCTAAAAAATAAAAAGGCCAAGAGCATTCATATTTATGTTTGGAAGACCCAAACATAGTTTGTTCTTCCAAGACACAGCAGCCAATGGGTGATGCTGACTCCTTCTCAGACCAGACTCTGGCTCTAAGAACCTTGTCTATATGTGAAGAAGTCATAGTGACACCATCCTCTTTTCTCATTTCCCTCTTTTGACGGGGCTCAAATCTCCACTCCCTGTACCACATGTGGAAGACCTTGAAATCTTCTTTTTGGGAATTGTCTTTATAGGAGAAGATAAAAAGTAAGACGTCATTAGAAAGGACAGGTCTGCCTTCTAGTCTGTTTCCACCTCTCACATGCTCTTCACTCTTTTTTATCCAAAGTCTCCTTGCTGCAAAATAGTCAGCATCTGCTTACGCAGACTCTTCAGCCCCTCAGACATCTGGCAAGTCCCAGGTAGGTACTAAATTGTGAGATCATCTAGAATTGTGCCAACCCAGATATATTTAGGCTGAAATTTTCACTTTAAACAGGAAAGCCCACAGTGACATTAAGCAGTTATAAGCCATGTGCTTTTGTTTGCTTAAATGCAGTTAGTTGTGTAAAGTATTTCTCTGTTTTCTATATGGGCCCTTGTGGGACTTCCTGAAGTGCCTAAATTTCATATTCTTAATTCCCATTGAAATTTGGACCTTAGGAGTTGGTGGATTTCAGTAAGACTTTCAGAAATCTTACCATGTCTTTAATGAGCTTGCAAGTTGTAATGAATAGTCATGTGATTTTGGAGTCTTCTTGTCTGGAAGCAAAGCTGGGCTGTAAATCATTACACCATTAATAGCTGTTCCTTTGCCTTTCATTCCTAAGTATGGTAGCAATTATCTGTTTTGCAAAGCATAATAAAATATGTGTCTTCATATTCAGAATATTCATGTAGCTACAATTCTAAAGTTATCATTGATGATGTATAGTCAGCTGCATATCCATAGTTAACTGGATTTCTTAGAGAGCTTAGCTACTAAGCCTGGGGACATAACTCCAATTTGGAAACCAGAATGTCCTGCAAATCACCAGAAAAGAATAGGAAAGATTAATCCAGGGTTGGACATATGCTGGATCCTTGCTGAATTGCAGATCCTTAAAACTTAACCTGATTTAAAATTCTTGACCAGTGCCTCTTCTATGTGTTTGCTCAGCTCAAAAATGGTTCTTGTCTTTGTACTTTATGTTTGGGAATTAATGCATTTGCAACATTTGAAGTCAAAAAGTTCTAAAAACCATATGAATGATTTTAGATAAGCTGTAGTTAATTACTGTTGGTAATAATTTTGCCACTTTTCTTGTTGTAGCAGGAAACTGACCTGATAAAAACAGCAGCTTAGACTGGCTGCTCCCTTCCAGGCACCAGAAAAACACTGTATGATGTACGCATGACTCACAAGATCCTACGTTTTCCGCCGTGGGTCCTCAAACATATAGCAATGGGTTTATTCAATCCTGTGCCCCTGCTGTTCTATGTCACCCTAAACTTCATCTGTATCTTAGTTCAAACATTATACCACATTTGAAACGTAGATTTGACATTTGGTCTTGCTAAAGACTTTTTTTAGGAGTGCAAATAGTAAAATATTTATGAAACTCTTATGGCTTGAAAACTGCATGTAGGATTAAAATAGAAGCTAATCAAGAAAAGAAAAAGCTCACAGCAGAGGTGGTTTTCAACATTAACTGTGAATTCATTTTGGCACCAGTAACTGGTTGAGTATAGATTGCATTCTCCACCAAAATTCCATGGAGTGACTGTTGAACTGTGCGTGAAAGAGCAGCTAAGAAAATTGTATGGGAAGCTAGAAGCACAAGAGATACAAACAAACTTCAAGAGGTGGCACAGTCTTTTCATAAAGGTTGGATAAAATCTCTACACTTCTCTAGCACAACTGGAACATGAACATTATAGCACATTTCAAAAAATGCAAAAAACCCACAACCCTTAAGATAAGAGTGAAGTTTCTGTTGCTATAAGTGTGCCATGATAAGCAAATTCATCATAGCCATTCAGACCAAATAAAGATTATTCTCCCAAGAAGAGTTTTCCTGCCACCACTTCCAAAAGTCCTCTGCTGGTGTTGGGAGCTGTCAGACAAATGTCAGCTGGGAACACAAGAGGCTGAGGAAGAAGGGGGAGGCACGTAAGGAGGTAGAATTTGTAGTGTAGATCTGTCCTCCAGCACACTGTGTTTAGGAACAGCTTCATACTGGTGGTATAATCTACAAAAATATCTGTGCTTTTTCACAGGTTCAGGAACCACCACTAAACTGCGCAAAGCCTGGTTATGTCCTGCTCTAACAGAGCGCTTGACTAATTGGATGTACTTTGCCTATATGAGGCAGGATTCAATGGGACCTGGTTTCAGATCATTTACTAGGTTCTTGAATTATTAATTCAGTTTATTGGTAGGATTCTTCTTCAGGGTGGGGTTGGTGTGGAGACAGGCAAAGGTTAGTTTTACAGCTGCTAAACCAAACTTTGGCTTTGTGAATCCTCCAGAGTTTTTGTTGGGTTTTGTTTTTTTTTACTGTATTTCAAAATATTTTTTAGCCATTTGTAAGAGACAGCAACACCACTTTCTCACCAAACTATGACAGTCTATGATGCTGCACCATGTGCAGTTCCTATTCACTTTAACATCATGAAAATAGGCTTGTGAGAAGGCTGGATATGCTCAGGGTGGTTTCAAAAGAAGATTAAGTCATCTAAAATGTAAGTTCTCAGTCATATTGAAAGGACAAAATGGCTTCCATCAGTAAGATTTTCAGGGCTGAAAAGGGTAAACTAATGCTGCCTCGGTTCAGCTTCAGCTAGTCTTGAGAACCTCTGAGGTTAAACCAGCAAATTTGGCCCCCCGTTTATTTAGAAACAAGCAGGAACACTTGATACCTTTTTTTACATTTATCAAAACTTTTTTTCTATTTGCATGAAAGAAACAGTCATCTGAATTTTTCTTCATTCGTTTGTATCTACCAAACTTTTATTTTTCTTTTGTTTTTGTCTTTTTTTCCCATAGAATCATAGAATAGTTAGGGTTGGAAAGGACCTTAAGATCATCTAGTTCCAACCCTCCTGCCATAGGCAGGGACACCTCACACTAAACCATGTCACCCAATGCTCTGTCCAGCCTGGCCTTGAACACTGCCAGGGAAGGAGCATTCACAACTTCCTTGCACAGGCCATTCCAGTGCCTCACCACCCGCACAGTGAAGAATTTCTTCCTGATATCCAATCTAAACTTCCCCTCTTTAAGTTTGAACTCATTACTCCTTGTCCTATCACTACAGTCCCTAATGAGGAATCCCTAACCTGCATCCTTATAGGCCCCCTTCAGATACTGGAAGGCTGCTATGAGGTCTCCACACAGCCTTCTCTTCTCCAGGCTGAACAGCTCCAACTTTCTCAACCTGTCTTCATATGGGAGGTGCTCCAGTCCTCTGATTACCCTTGTGGACCTTCTCTGGACTTGTTCCAACAGTTCCATGTCCTTTTTATGTTGAGAACACCAGAACTGCACACAATACTCCAGGTGAGGTCTCCTGAGAGCAGAGTAGAGGGGCAGGATCACCTCCTTCACCTGCTGGTCATGCTCCTTTTGATGCAGCCCAGGATACGGTTGGCTTTCTGGACTGCAAGCACACACGGAAGGTGGCTCATGTTCAGTTTCTCACCAACCAACACCCCCAAGTCCTTCTCCACAGGGCTGCTCTGAATCTCTTCTCTGCCCAACCTGTAGCTGTGCCTGGGATTGCCCAGACTCAGGTGTAGGACTTTGCGCTTGGCTAAACTTCATAAGGTTGGCATCAGCCCACCTCACAAGCATGTCAAGGTCCCTCTGGATGGCATTCCTTCCCTCCAGTGTATCAACCAAACCACACAGCTTGGTGTCATCGGCAAACTTGCTGAGAGCGCGCTCAATCCAACTGTCCATGTCACCTGCAAAGATGTTGAACAAGACCGGTCCCAACACCGATCCCTGAGGGACACCACTCGTTACTGGTCTCCAGCTGGTGTCCCATCACTCGATCTTTCTTCAGAAAAATGCAAGCAGATGGAAATTAAATAAATAGACTTTTAAACAGGTTTTTGATTACAAAAAGGCAGTGTTTTGACACAAAAATCTTACTAGCCAGACAAATACTCAAACTTCCTTATCGATTGAACTGACTGTGGTGAACAGTAACACCTTGCTGTTGATATGTTTTTATCAGGTAACAGATCATTTCATGTTTGCTCTTTTCAAAGTAACCAGCTTCTCTGAAGACACCATTTAATTGGAGTCCTACTCCTGCTTTGCTGCAACCAAGCATGAGGGACAGCTTGCCCATCTCCAAGGGTTTGGACCTCCAAAGAAGAGATGGGTGAGCCCTGTTCACATGCAGACTAAAAGCAGCCTGTCTTAATTATAATGGACATGACACACTGATGCTGAAAACTATCTTTATAATAGACTCTAGTGCAGAAGAGTTCATAAACACAGCACTGTCATCCAGGAGACCCTGAGATGTATTGTTTAGCTGACACAGCTAAAAGAATCCCAGGGAGTCTTTTTCTCCTGTATTCAAGAGCACTATTGACCTAAGGGACAGTAAAATCATTCCTTTCAGAGGATTTCATTGTTTTCTATTGGAAATCTAGAGTGCTTTTAGGTAGCAGAGAGAAATTGCTCTCCATCTTCACCTTAAAGGTGTTTAGAGCTGAGAGGTCTCACTGCAGCTCCCTTCTCCAAAGGCAATGTTGCAGATTTTCTATGTTAGAGAAAATCTCATAAAGCCAGGATGGCTTTAAAAGACATAAGAATAATAATTAAAATAACTTCATTACCCAGAGTACAACCCATCTGCTTTCCAAAGGGACTTTCACAGGATTTCTAGTTCCCAAGAAAAAGGAAGAAACAGAGTGTTAAAAAACTGGTGAATTGGTGTCATTACATGGGACAGGCAACTGGTCTTCAGGAGTTTTGGTTAGTCAAGGAAATTTACTGTAGTCTAACCATCAATTTTTGATTCTTGTGAAGAATTCTGCAATTTATTTGCTTTCACATTTATTTTTTCTCTGCAGGCAGGATGGATAAGATAATGTTTTTTTTTCCTGTATATTCTTCTCCCCTGCTGTCTCTCTATGCTCGCCTTCCTTTTGCTGCAGAACCTCTCTGAAAACAGTGTTGAGCAGCTCCTGCCTGCTTGCCTGCTCCCTGCAAAGAAAACTGGTATCACAGGTTCACCATGTAGACCACTAGGTCTGCACAGCAGCCTTTGTTTTGAATGTCAACAGATTTTGATTAAGGCACTGGGAATAGAAAAGAAAAAATAAATAAGGAGAATGTATCCAGGAAACCAGCATTAACTAACCTCTGCTCAATCCAATAAGATTTTGAAGCCTGAGTGCTTTCTACATTATTTATAATTTACTTTAAAGCTTTACAGCTGTATAGCTGTCTGAGACATTTTTCCACTACTATTAGTTAAAGGTGGGAAAACTTCCACCTAAATTCCAGTAACTGTCAGGCCAAACACTCGGATCAGAATTTTATCTCACATAAATGAACAAAGCTCCATCATGACTTTGCCTTCTTATCTTGCTCACTTATCTTGATCTTACTTGTATTCCTAAAAATGCACAAAAATATTTCTTTGCATAGAAAATTTTATTTCAAATTTCTAATCTTGTGGTTACACTCTGTGATGGATGTGATGAATTTGTTGACAGAAGTCCCTCTATATTAAATCTCAGAACCTAATATAACTGACAAGAGCTGAGAACTTCACAAGATTTGGTTCATCTGCTTTCAAGTTGCGGTTGTGTGGCTTAAGACTTGGTTTTGGTTGTGGGTTTTTCATTTTTCAAAGGCAAAAAAACCCCATAACAAAACACAATATCACTCATTCCCTCCCCCATATGTGCTAAGTATTGCAATATCCAACTTCTGGCCTCAAGGAAAGATTCTTCAGTCTGAATATTATATGGCTAAGTTTTCAAGATGAGTAGACAAGGAGGCTTAGGTGCCATTAGGTGAGATACATCATGCACAAAGAAATGGTACTGGGCAGGGACAGTCTTCTGTATAAAAACCCTCATCTTTCTGGTGTTTCAGTACTTTATACCAGGATCCAGTAACGTGAACTCTAAGATGGGCATCCTGCCTGTCCTGTCACTCCTGCTGCTGGGGCAGGAAACAGTTAAAAACTGTCCTGGATAGGAAAAAGTGAAAGTGGGACACTCCCCTAAGTGCCCAAACTATATATTTTGCACTTTAGTCTGTTTCTAGCACTGTCTAGAATTTCACAGGCATAATTTAACATGAGAAGATCTACAATGATGTTAAAGTAGCATCTATTAATTGAACTTGTTCTTATTCATTTAAAGCATAAATAAAGAAAACTGAATATCCTCCTGGAGGTCATCTGTCTAGGCATTTAAATCTGTTTTAAAGACATGATTTTTGCATAATTTTAATCTGTTTGTTTTGTTTTTTCTCTCTTGTCTCTAGATTACCATGGTGAATTTTCTATTGTTGCAAGAGAAGTGGGTGTAAAAAAATCATAAATTGTTAGTTTTCTGTTCATTTCTGCACTGCCGGGGAAGGGTTTTTTTTATGCACAGGACAGTCTGCTTTCCAGCATGCACAAATGTTGCCTGGTGGATGGTGTGGCTGAGAAAGGAGGTCTATGATCCAAATGGGTCAAGCAAACACCTTCTGCTGACAGAATTGTAGTTAATTAAATACTTGATGAATGGCCTTTGAATGGGTTCATAAGTTCAAAAGTGGATCTGTAAAATGAACAGCGATAAACAAGAAATAAACATCAAGCCATGAGCAAAAAATCAGTTCTACATATTGTTTGAAACCTTCTGCAAGTGTCAATTTGTAATGAATAAAGTATTAAAAAACCTCTCAATTTCAAAATTGTAAATAATAAATTCATGCTGTCAGTAATATAAACATTTCCCACTGTGGTACCACAGCTGTTTCCCATGTTACATGCCTGACTCCTCAGATATGAAAAATAAGTAGCAAAGAGCAGCTACGAATAGTAAAATATCTGATTGTCCCATTCTGACTCTACTGAGTAGCACAAAAATAAGAAAAAATGTCATGAACTATTCAAAATATAACATTGTAAGCGTTCTTGAGACCTATAAGGATTCCATTGTAGGATTGTAGGATTCCATTTTCCCATTGTAGGGAAATCCTTATATCAGTATTTTATTAATAATTCCAATCCCTCTTGCATGCACAGGTGTGTTTTGTCCACTTGAAGTTATATAAATGAACCCTTGTAAGAGCCCCATCAAACTTCAGTGAGACTGAAGTGAAATCCAAAGGACCATATGTACGAAACAGACTAAAAAATCATAATCTATCCCATCATATGTGAATTACCATCTCTAATTATGCAGTTGTTTAGCAAAGAAAAATGTATGCCTTTATAGGTGAACAACCATGCGCTAGGAGGCTCAGAACAGCTGAAAGGCACTGACTGTTTTATGCTCTTCTAAAACAAAGCCAGTGTTCAATTATTGATATGCCAAAAAGAGGACAAACCCAAGACAAGAGAAAAATCTACTCCAAATTGTAACAGAAAAAAAAAAAAAGAAAAAGAAAAAGATGGATGGCTATTTAATGACGGCACTGATTTTCAGAAGCAGTGAAGAACAGAAGTGGCTGCCAGGTTTTCACAAACCGGCTCAGGCTTTTGGGCACACAGTGGAGGTTAATATGCTTTGAAAATCTGGCCAGCACTTTCATTATGGAAACTGCCCAGTTATAAGCATGTTTGTAAATGTGGTCCTTATTTAACAAAGTTAAGATTGCTGTTGATAATCAAGTTCCATTCTGCGCTGCCAAGAATCTAAAACTCTCATTACAGGGCCTTTTTGCCATAATGGTAAATAATCAGAATAGGCCAATTTAGGGCCCACCAGCAAAACCACAGTTATTTCAGCTCATGGTTGCGTTATTTTGTTTCTGCACTCTTTCTCAGGCCAGACCAAGGAACAGCTGGATCACTTTTCCCAAAGTAGTGCCCCCTTCTGCTTCTCTCTTTGGAGTTCAGAGGATCTTCCCTGTCCTGTGATATGAAATGTAGGTCTTCACATCAGGAGGTTTGACAGCACTCTGCTTACTTCTTTTTGGGGTTATCATGAGTTTTGTTTGTGCAATATCCATATGATGTCATGGAGAGGAAATCAGACTTCAAAGACTTCCAGGAATAATAATAAAAGCAAGTACCAAGCTTTAATGAATGCTTAAGATTTTGAGGACATTGGTTGCTGTGTCTGTTGCAGTCTGATGTGGTTGTGTTCCCCCTCTTCTTGTTTGTACCTGAGTACTGCATTGCCTCTGCTCAATGTGATAACCACAGCAATAACCATATTTAAAAGGCTACAGCCCCTTAACTTCAACAAACCTTCACAAATAAGCTACAAATACTTTGACAGTTCCTCCAAAGTCATTCAATGTGGGTTCAGCCCTGAAAAATTACATTTTTCAGTCAAAGTCCTTTACAGTAAATAGATAGATTTCTGTTGCTTTTGATATGTAAGAAGAGATTACCTCTTCCTTATAAAGGATAATGACACCATTCAATTTGAATTCATTAAAATGCTGAGAAATTATTTAATGAAAACTTCAATTTGTAATAATCAGATTTTGTTCTAAAATTTATGAGAAATTCCAAACAACATTTGATCACTATAGTTTGCACTTCTGCCCTTGGCTGGATATTCAAAACAGCTTATAGGGCATAAGATTCATGCATTAGCTAAAAGCATAAGAGAAGTTAGATGACAAGAATGCAGCCATGATCAGAAGAATAAAGTAAACTCCTAAAATGCTAACAGAAAAAGTGAAAAGTTGGCTTCCAGCAGATTTACCACATGCATTTCCACATCTGGCCTCTTAAAGGACTGTGAGTTCTCTGGTCATTATTTTAACCATTAACACACACAAGAAAAATATTAAATCTGAACATGTTAGCCTCAAAGAAAAGTGATAAATACAAGCTAAACTGGAAGAAAAGGCATATCTTCTATGTCTTTGAATGCAACTATGTTTTAAATAATGTAAGACTGAAAGTCCAGTGTCAGCAAAGGAAGAGAAATCTGTAGGCTAACCCTGCAGTGTTATTTAGTCGCTATTAGGAATTCAGTGCACTGGCTTGCTGCCTGGCAGGGTTTTCTGCTTGTGGCGTAAGCGGTGTTGCTTCAGCAGTTTTCTTGAAAACTAAACAAAACAAAACCCCCAGTGTTTTCCATCAAAACTTACATTTTAATATTTTAAGTATAATTGAGAACACTCTGGGAATGCACTTTTATGAAGCGTGCTCTGGGAATGTGTACTGAGGCAGTGACAGATCTTCAGCAAAGATTTTCATGACTGACACCAAAAGTTTTGAAATTAGATTTTCTTTCTTTTGTCATTTCTTCTTACCAAACCTCATGATACTAATACAGTTTCCACAGAACTTTCTTCAAGCCAGGTTATGTGTGGAGGATTGTTTCTAGAAATGAAAAGTAATGTAATTTAGAATGTCAGCATAGTTAGCTGGTGGACCCCATTTTTCATATGAAATCATTGTCCTTAAAGCCAATTATTTTAACAGCCATCTATTATAATTTTAAAATAAGAAAAATCTTATCTATATAAACTGAATTCTACTCTTTTGAATGTTTTTTGACATTTCAAAAAAGAGTGTGTTTTTTCAACAAGTACTAAAAACACACAAAAGACAAACTCCGAATACATAAACCCAATACTAATAAATCATCAAATCCATTCTTCCAAATAGAACAACTTAAATAACCAATTTTCCATCAGATTTCTTATTGCTTTGTGGGTATCTTTGTGGAATTCTTTGTTAATCATTTTATTTCATTATTTGCTCCACATATATCTCTATGAAGATTTCTTAACATGATGAAAATCCTATTTCTTGGATCTACAATCGAATCTTACTACAGGC
The DNA here is from genome assembly GCF_033815535.1 of Pezoporus flaviventris. Taxonomy (NCBI): domain Eukaryota; kingdom Metazoa; phylum Chordata; class Aves; order Psittaciformes; family Psittacidae; genus Pezoporus; species Pezoporus flaviventris. The sequence goes on from NW_026892827.1 coordinate 70,012, forward strand.
AGTTTTTAGGTCTTCATAACTGAAAATATTACATCTCTATCCAAGCTGACTCTAATGCAAGGAGGGTTACTAAACTAACCCAATTAAAGTGAGCAGATCTGCAAGTTGAGATGATTGTTGCTGCAGTCTGTGAGAGCTGGGATCAAAAATGATGGATTGCAGGCCATGGCACTGATATTCCGTCTAAGAGGAACCAGGATCCCATCCTGGATTAGTTTGAATTGGCCTACCTAAAGGCTTTGCGATACAAATTGGAGGCTCTGGGCATAGTAACATGCAGAATATGTTACATTGTTCTATCTAGTAGTGACTGGAAGGCTCTCGACTGTGAAGTTCCAGCCTCGTTAATAAGCCCTGTGTTGTACATCTGTGTCTGATGCAAAGCTGCCATGCCTTGTCACCAATTACAGGCTCTGCAAAGACCCATCTCATTATGGTACTTACATTGCTTGTTCCTGAAGGTGATACTTGGTGTGGCATGTCTTCATCTTGCCAATAGGAAAATCACCCTTGAAGTGAAGAGATGTCAGTCATGAGGCACAAAGAAGAGGTAAAAAAGATTTTATGATATGCTGCCTGGAATATTAATCATACTGCTGCAGAGAGTGCAAAACCAGGCATGTATAAAGAAACAAAGGAAGAGAGGTTTCTGAGCAGCCCAACCAGACCGGTGAACTCCTCGAAAGACACAGAGCTGGGCAAAGGTCTTGATGGTGGGGCACTAGTCAGAATAGGAATGTGGCTGTTTGCTGTGGTTTGATGATTAAAGATAAAACCCCAACTGCCATCCCTCCACAACTCTTCTGCACTCCCCAGAGCAACAAGAAAATGCAGCCTCGTTCCTGCAGGTGTTACACTTGCATGTACTCATTTGTGTCACTAATTGCAAAACCAATGTCAGTCAGAAACATCCAGGGATGCATTCAAAAGGCTGCAGTGACATGTAATGATCCACAAAACACGATCTGCTTTCTCTTAGTATCTTCTAAGTACTAATTTGATCCCCCAAGTGACAAGAGTAAGACAAAAAATTTGACATGTTCAGTGAATATATAGGTACTGAATTTGTTCTTCTATAATGTAGTACAGTTTATGCATTTTTTTCCATTATTTTTTTTTTTCTCTCAGTTTATCAACAGGTTTAATTCAATAGCCCTGAGCTGTAGGTATGACTTCCACTGTCTGCATATGCTGTCTCAGGCAGTATAAAATCAATACACATGAATGGTGTTTAAAGATATTCCAAAATTTGCAGGGTTCATTGAAAGTATTGTTGAAAACCTCCACCATATTCTTCTTTGCATAAAACCGGATAAAAGCACAAGGATGGTTAACAAGATAGAGACATTTAAAGCACCTTTATTTTAATGTTAATATGATAAAACATTTAAACTTTTAAGAGAAATCAGTGTTTATTTTTGGTTACAATCTGTCCTGATGGCAGTTGAGTTTAGAGCTCAAGTGAGGGGAATAATTTTTCTCTGTATGCCATTCTTCTACCACTTTCAAAGGGGGAGTATTTCCTTTTAAGCAAAGAATACCTCCTTATGCAATTTTCAAATGTTATTTAAATAACAAAAGACAAATAAAGAAAGAGCTATCACTGTCAATTAAAAAAAAAAAAAGTCCTTGATTCCTTGATTATTTCTCTTGATTTAGTACCTGTATATGCATTTATGGGAAATGCAAGAGAAAACAATAAAGTGCTTCCCTAAAGAAAAAAAATACTATTAAGCTGCAGAAAACTAAAACACCTAATAGCAACATAAATTTGTCTGTCTAGCTGGCAGTTTCCAAACCATAACATTGTGAAACAGGAAATCCAAGTTCATCCTCTGGTAAAAAGCTGCAGACTGCACTATCTCAAAAATCTTTTATGAAAGGTGCTTTTCATCATGATGTCTAAGCAGTTTTGTATCTAAAGGCTGTTATCCCTTGCATCCGAAATTCTTTATCAAAATGTTTGCAAACGAGCCAAAATTTTATATTTAATTTACAGAGCAAGGAGAAAAAATATTACCTCTTAGTATAATACTGTGCAGCGATAAAGGATAAGCAATCATTATTTTCTGCAGTTAACAAGTGGAAACTGCAACACAGGAAGTTTCCTCAGACTTTCCAGGTGCTTAAGTATAAGGTAGGGTATTTTTACAAATGTTACTTCAGTTCCATATTGCCAGCTGCCTTTTACAACTGTTATTCTGCAAAATAAGTCTTCACATAACTAGCAGATCATCTGAGAGCACGCATTATACATATACTGCTGTGGCATTTTGATTCAGTTCCTAAGAAATACAGCAAGACTACTGAGTTCTCTGCTTTCCCCAACCAGATGCTCCTCTGCTTCTCACATTGATAAGGAGAAAGCAGCAGGAAATTGGAGAGTGAGAATTCCAGGAGCTGCGAAGCTTGGACATTGAAACACCCAGCAAAGTGCTGGGAGCACTGGTAATTATGTACTTCACTGTAAAATATATGCCAGAGAAGTCCTGAGTGAATTGTTTATCTCAAAGTCTTATTTAATTCAGGGTACAAGAGCATTCAGAAGTCAATTTAAAATTTTCCATGCTCTAAATACATGTACATTATGTTCAGTCTTCTACAGAATGGCTTTTTGTTTGTCTTTTTTTTTTTTTTTTTAACATATATGTAACATGATATCTGAATGAATATGTGGTATTTGGCCTAACCAATATGCCAAAGACCACAAAGAGAAATTCAGTGGCAGGGAAAATATTGAGCATCAGGAAAGTGATGGGATAAATCACTATTCAATGTATCTTTCCCATCTGCTTTTAATATAAGCGGAAAATCAACCATGGACTTATTGTTTAGAATTAGCAGTGAAAACCATCCAACAGTGCAAAACAGTTCCCTTGGGGATGTCAAACAGAGAAGAGATGACAGTGGGATGACATGATCTAGTGCTGCTGGTGACATGGAAGGAAAAGTGATGGCAAGATGGAGACTCCTTCTCAAGCAGTGGCAGAAGAAACAAGCTCAATTTGATGTCACTTGTAGGGCTATGGCTGTTTTATATTTACACAGTGGTTTACTGACCTTACAGCTTCATGAATGCTTACCACAAGTACTAATCAGGTCATTTGACCTGTGTTATGGACGGCAGCAAAATGCCATCTACATCATTCTGTGTGTTGCTGGTTTCAGAAACTAGCCCTTAATCACACCAGTCTAGTTGGCCACCATGTTTTCTGACAAATCTTTCAAATATACTTATTTTTAAAAAATACTTGGGCTCAATAGGGATTATCTGTCTGCTTTTTGCTTGGTTTGTTGTTTTGGGTTCTTTTTTGGTGAACATTTCATTATGACTCTCATTGTTTCAGCCTATGTTAAATGTACTAAAATGAATGTTTAAAGGAATCATTTTGAAATGAAAGATCAAAATGTTCATTTGTGCGACTGCCAAACTAGAACAATTAATTATCACAACTTTGGGTTTCAGTGTTATTTTATCCCAAATATAATTGGAATTGACATTTTTTAAAATGTTTCAACACAGTGAAAACAGCATTCCTCAACGAGAAAATTCTTGATAGAAAAAATTATGGCCAGTTGTACTGTGAACCCTGGGCATCATTGGACATTCCTCAGGAAGACTAAATGACCACAGATTGACAAACAGATAGCTCTCCTAAAGTCTTCAAAGTGTAATTTAAAGACTCAAGTCTGCATTGAATTGTTCAAAAAGGTTGATTTTCAGCTGAACAAAGAACCAAAGAATTCACCAAAAGTACTGTTATCCTTCCCATTCATCTCCCTACGCACTACAGCTAAGTATTTGGTCTAGACTAAATATGAACAAACATTTTTTAACATGATTAACATCAAAAGAGATACAAACCCAGTTTCTTAATTCTTCTATTGTTCATTTGTTTCAGGCTACTGAAATGTCTGATATGTCTAATTCTTAACAAATAAGGGATAGTTTTGCCAAAAATAACACATCAATTAATTTAGGACAGAGCATAATACTTCCATGATGCCTTCAGAGACAAAAAAAAAAAAAAAAAAGAAAGTGTCATCAGATTCAGGATGTTTTGGAGTTTGTTTTTTTTAGGTCATTTAATTTTAGGTTCATTTCATATTTCTAAACCAGAACCTTTCTCAAGAATAAAAGAGTGCATACAAAAAGCGAAACAAAGAAACATCCAATGCCACCTGGTGATAAATTGGCTGATTCATACCTTGTTCATCTTGCATGGGCAGCAAATTACAAACATTTGGTGGCTCTGGTCATTGACAGTCACAGTTCTCCTCCCATTCACAGGTCTCTGGGGAGGCAGCTGCAGCCCACCACCTCTGCAGCACTGTCAGTACTTGTTCTGCTTGTATGGAGCAGATACAGATGGGCCTAAATGTTCCCATCATTGGAACATGCTGCTTTTCATCTGCTATCACAATAGGTGTTGGGATGAAACAGCATCATAGTAGTATTTATGGTATTCTCTGCCTTTTAACGCCTCTTAGACTTATTCCTGCATCAGGGAAGTGATTGTTTCAGGATAGAACACTGTGGATTGAAAGCCTAAAGAATTTAGCACTGGGGACAAAAACCCCATGACCCAAAAAGGCATCTACCAGGCAGGCAAAAATTTTAAATAATCCCAGTACAAATCTCATGGAAGTTCTGTGTCCAACAAACATTCAAATATATATCTCACTTCATAAGATCAGTTTCACTGACTTCAGTCAAAGCTATTCCACTTCTATGTTTTGGGCAAAAGTTTAAGGCTCCAGTCAAGGCTCATGCATGTAAATTAGGGTATTGTCCAGGCAACACAAACAAATACCCCTTTAGTCTAAACAATTACACTGACCACACTCATGATTTTCTTATGCAAAATAAACTTTTAATTACTTTACAAGTAATATGCAATATTCAGCGGTACTGTCATCATAGCTGGTTTTGTTGTAGTAGACCCATTCCTGTAATGATGATAGTGCTTATCATCACTGATTACTTGAACATATACCCAGGAATTTGTATTAATTGCTGCATATAGGGCATATCCATAGAACAGCAGGTAGTCCTGGGCAATGCTGGTTGTTAAATTTCGTAATACTGTGATGAATGGAAAAAGCCTAACAGAAAAAAACTGAACAACAGAAAGATAAATTGGACACACTCTGGTGTGCCTTTCTGTTCAAGAGCAGTATTTTCAGAGCACTCCAGAGAACAATAAAGCACTGAGGACAAGGAAATAAAATGATGGAAAAGTTCTTTCCACTAGTGTCTTTCATACAGAGGCTCTAAAAGAATGAAATACACTTTAGAGGATGCAACAGCAATTCAGGTAGGTTATTGTTAAGTCTCTTCCAGCATTTCCAATATTGTTAAGTTTATAATTTCAAGTGAAACATCCCCTCAGGGCTCGACTGGAAAACCAGAGCACCTCAGCTTTGGAAGCTTCACTCGTCTGAAAGCTTAAACATAATGAGTAGAGAGGCATTTATATTATAAATAAACCCAACTTTTATTTTCAAACTACTTTCCTGAAATGTTTTTTCCACAGTTGTATTAATTATTTTGTTATGTTCACAAATGGAGAGACTCTGACATCTTAAAAATCCTAAATTAATTGCAAGAAAATCCAGATGACATTATGGCCAAATAAATAAGACAAGTTATATTGCCTTACACTATCAAAGACAAAGAAAACTCAAAAGATTAAAGGACACGTATTCTTGCTAGTAAGGAATTGCCAGGAAAGATCTTATTTTGGGACAGGAATTAGAAAATCCTTCAAGGCATATCGCTGATATAATTGATAATGCAATATTTTTGTAGAAAGGTCCAAGGTACCATAATTGTGCCTTAAATTTCCTTTGGAGAGAACAGACTTAGTGATTCACAACTTCATAAACACTGGGGTGAAATGTCTTCCTAAAATCAATGCAAAGGTTCCCTTGCCTACCTGCAAGGTTTTGTGGAGTATTTTACAAACCCTTGATGTGGGTGCCCAACCAGACTGTACCTACAGCCAAGGAAGGATGACTTCACTCTTTCCACTTCCTACATACTTATTTCCAGTCAAAGCAAACTAAAACATGTGGACAGAAAGGGATGACAGCGCTCTTTATCAGGTCCTAAAGACTGCATGATAGAGCACCCACAGTTTGTGCACAGAGAGGTCATGTCAACGAAACTTTTGGAACAGCTAAATTTTGCCCTTTTTGAGGGAGAATTTTGACAAATATGCCTCTTCCACATACTTGATTGTAATGGCAATCAGACCTTAGGCCCTTCCAACATCCACCTGACTACAAAGAAGTCTTCGTAAAGACCACTATCATACCTGAAAGGTTTCATCAAGTTGCTTAACTCTGCAGTGGATTTTCCTCGTATTGTGGAGAAGAAAAGACTTTCTACTGAACTCCCTCCATCAACTGGTCTCAGCATCCCGTAATTTCATCCACACTGTTGGCACATAAGTAGAGCAAGAGCAACTTGGATATCAGACAACAGCACTGCGATTTGAAAAAGCTGAAGTAGCTTTTTGAATGAAGTGTGGTAAGATGCATTGAGTTCATTGTCATTCATTAAGTCCATCCCCTGCTGCCATATTACGGTCCCATTAAATCCTTAGAACCAGAGCACTGTAACTTACAAGGAGTACTTTTGACCTGTCCATGTGTAATTCGAAGTCTCTTTCAGATCTTCACTGCTCTGATAGTTAGGCACCGTCTGCCACTAAAATTAATTAACAATACACTTACAACTGTTTACACATGTATCAAAGTTTTCTTTCAGTTTCCATAGGTGTACTCTGCCTCCTGACCTTGCTCCACTTATATCTGTGGAGAAGACTAATCAAGCCCTCCTCACAGGTTCCCTACCAAAACATTGGCCTTGCTCCTTAATAATGTGCTTATTTGATAATATAATTCTAAAAGTTAATAGATTCTGGACTCCTTTCAACCCACCAGACCCTGAATATTGAAAATTGATGGCTTTTATTGTCTTCCTAACAGCCTGTGCAAAAGGAAGCTCTGAAATTCTGGCTCCTGAATCCTGAGGACATTCATCAAGTTTCCAGTGCCTCCCAGATTCCAGGCTCTTCAGTGCCTTGCCAGGTCAGTCTGTGGGAAGTCACAGAACCTAGTCAGCCTAAGAAACATATTTCCTTTCAAATACACCAAATGGTGTCTATCATTTCCTATTTTTAAAGGGTATACCGTGGATTTTCAATTTGGGGAAAAAGAAGGTTTACGTTTGACATTACCTCAAGTACTTCAAGGGGAAGCTTTATTTAAAAAAAAAAAAATAAAATTTCTGACATTGCAACACAGTATTCCTTCAAACATAAGGATGCTTACAGATCTTTAGTTTAAACTAATGGTTTGCTAGACATAAAGACCTAAACTAAATGATTAATGGACTATATTTCCTCTATGAAGAAACCACTAAATATGCAACTTGCACTGCAGAGAAGTAGAATTTTTCTCTCACCATATAGACAGTGATCTTTCCAATAATTTAAAATTCCTTAGCGGCCTATTCAATTCCTCTTCTTCATGTCTTGAGCAAAATCATATTTCTTGTTTAGCAATTTCTAAAAAAAGGTTAGAAATCAAAGAAGTCTGATATATATTGGAAAATATGCCTATACATTAAGTTAAGGAGGTGCAAATTTTGGAAAATCATGGATAATTTATCCCCTGGCTCATTCTGAATTAATTATTGTTTTTCTAGGATTCCCTATAAGCAATCAAAAATTAAGTTACAGTGTTTGTTTGCACCTACAGAATTAACAGTTTCAGGCTTCATGGATGCTGAATTTGAATCACTGGGAAAAGCAACCCAGAGGTTGTGCCATATCTAATGCTTTAATGGGAGCATGTGGACTTCCTCCAAAGAGGGAAATCTCTTGAAGACCACTTCTTCAGGAGTTTGTTGATGGTGAATATTTTTTAGACTGAGATGGAGCCTTGCACAGAGGAGAAGGAGGACTGGTTCTGTCCTTGCCCCTGTGGAGGAAAACCAGTGAAGAGTATATGAAATGAATCACTAGATTTGTCTCTTCCTGTCCTATCAGAGGAATGGAATAATTACTTTTTAATTCCACAAAGATCAGGAGTCTTCTCAGAACCCCGTGATTCACCAGGCCAGAGAAATCAAGTTATAAAAAAATAATCTCCATATTGAAAAGGAAGCTATAATGTTTGATACTGAGCATGGAAACCCAACTTTGGACCACCCCCATCTCCTGGAGATATCAGTACAGTACTCTTGTCCTAGACATTTCAAACTGTTCAGCCTGAAGCTACCTGGTGGGCATGCCCTTCAGTGTCTCCAAAATCAACAAACAGGCAGCCAAGAAAAGTTACCCTGAAGGAAGCAGAAATATACTTTAAGCATTTAGACATGTGAGCCTTTCACTAAACAACCAATTACATTGTAGGGGGGTTTGCTTACAGCTTGTACCTTCTGATCTTTCCTCAGTTCTTATCTGGACTAATATCCTCAGCAGCTTTCTCTTGCTGAGTGTTGCCTGCTTTATGTAATGCATCAACAGCAAAGACGTCCAACAGCATCTGCAAGTAGAAGTGGTTATACAATCATAGAATCATAGAACAGTTAGGGTTGGAAAGGACCTTAAGATCATCTAGTTCCAACCCCCCTGCCATGGGCAGGGACACCTCACACTAAACCATGTCACCCAAGTCTCTGTCCAGCCTAGCCTTGAGCACTGCCAGGGATGGAGCATTCACAACTTCCCTCACAAACCATTCCAATGCCTCACAGTAAAGAATTTCTTCCTGATATCCAATCTAAACTTCCCCTGTTTAAGTTTTAACCCATTACCCCTTGTCCTATCACTACAGTCCCTAATGAAGAGTCCCTCTCCAGCATCCTTATAGGCCCCCTTCAGATACTGGAAGGCTGCTATGAAGTCTCTACACAGCCTTCTCTTCTCCAGGCTGAACAGCTCCAACTTTCTCAGCCTATCTTCATATGGGAGGTGCTCCAGTCCCCTGATCATCCTCGTGGCCCTCCTCTGGACTTCTTCCAACAGTTCCATGTCCTTTTTATGTTGAGGACACCAGAACTGCACACAATACTCCATGTGAGGTCTCATGAGAGCAGAGCAGAAAAGCAGGATCTCCTCCTTGGACCTGCTGGTAACGCTCCTTTTGATGCAGCCCAGGATACGGTTGGCTTTCTGGTCTGCAGAAGCACACAGAAGCTGGGTCATGTTCAGTTTCTCACCAACAGACACCCCCAAGTCCTTCTGCCCAGGGCTGTTCTGAATCTCTCCTCCTCCCAGCCTGGGATTGCTCTGACCCAGGTGTTCTTGTGCTAAGAGCTAAATGATAAGTCTTTTTTGGTGGTGAACCTTCCTTTTTCATAGAATCATTGTAGAATCATGGAATATTTTGGGCTGAAGGGGCAGGGGCAGTTTCCATTAAACCAGGTTGCTCCAAGCCCCATGCAACCTGCCCTTGAACACTGCCAGAGATGGGACACCCACAACTTCAGCATGTTTCTACCAAAGCTAGGCACAATGTCTTTCAAACACACTTTCTCTCCAGCATCTTTCCAATAACACAAAGAGAAGCAAGAGCATCATATGGTCCTTATATGTGCTCACCTATGTATATGTATGTTCACATCTGCAAACACAAACCTTTCAGTCCAAACAGATACAAAAAGGGTACTGTAATGACAAGAAATGGTGATTGAATGACAAAAACCTGTGTAAACTAGAAACGATATTTCACAAGAAAACCGTGAGGCTGATGCTGATGTCTTGACATTTGAAAATGCTTTTCCCCCTTACACTATTTTAAACTACTGTTGGTAGGTTTGTACTACCTGTCATTGCTTCCTGAGATATCTCTATTGCTACGTAATTTAATTATTCCAGCTAACATGTCAAGCAGTTAAATGTACTATTAGTTAAAAGTGGATAGCAGTTTACTTTGAAATAGAAGATTTAGGTTTTGGGTTTTTTAATTATTAAACAAGGAGGAACAAGGTTGTTCCATTATAAATAGTCATATTTCCTCAGGTTTATTCAGAAAGATGTCCAAGTACTCATCAGCTCATCAGTAGTGCTCACAGACGTACAGCTGAAAGCTTTGAAGTGTATGTTCTTGAATAAAGTTAAGCAGAAAAATATGTAATTCCACCTCTCTGTTAAAGTCTTACTTGAAGCCTAGATGAAGATTTAACATACAAATGGCAGAGTGTAAACAGTCACAAAAACTTTCCAATTAATTAAAGTGCAGTAGTGCAAAGAATACCATTTTAAGAGTGTGCTAAGGCAAATATTAGTGCTATAAAGGGTTTTCAGACTTGTTTTATGAAACTACTGCATGAGATTCCTTAAAAAAGTGACTCCAGGGGTTATACTTAAAAATGGTGCATAGTGATTTAGTGATTTATAGTAATGGGACTCGTGTGGCTAAATCACTATGTAGCATTCTGAAAATGCACCCTTATGACCTTGCTTGGCTGATCTCCTCCAAGGTTGTGCCCGCCCTAATCCAGCTGTTTCAATACCATGTAGAAGATTAAAAACTATTCTAAGCTGCAGTAGGAGTCCTGTTGTGCTATGAAATCACATCAGCCCATGCGCTGAAGCTAATATTTAATTCTTAGAAAAAAAAAAATCCCTGCAGGACATGACAGAAAGGGGAGACTTTGAGTAAGTCTATGAACTTCTCAGGCAGTGGAATTGCTCTCATCTTGTGAGAGCAGAATCTATTCCTATCAAAAGAAGAAAAGGGAAATAAGAAAAGAGTCATTTCTTTATTCTTTTATTATTTTTTTTCTGTCAGGCAAAAATTTTGTTTCTACAGCTGAAGTTCTGCCTGTGCAGAATAAAGTAAATCCCTCACCCATTTCTGTCATGCTGATCCAGTGGAAGAGTTCATTTGATCTTCCAGCATAAGATGGATACTTTTCCAGGAGCAGGCCAAGAGGAAATGTTCATTCCAGCCTAAGAGGTGCTTATACCTATAAGAACTATATAACACTAAGTGCTGCTATAACGTATGTTATGATAGTGCTGCATAGGGATGCATACAGCTCCTTGAGGAACATTCCTGCTCCTGTGCAATGGTCCTTCCTGTTTCAGATTAGAAATTCAGGTTTAGTGGGGACTGCAGATGGTGGTCCCACGTCGTATCAAATCCCACAGACTGGAAAAGGACATCCACGTAGCTTCACACAAAGGGCTGCAGCTGTGAACCTCTCTTTATACCCTTCCTTCAGACTTGGGCTCCATATGCCCTGATTCATGCTGCTTTTGAAATAGTTTAAGGTACACTAACAAAAGCTACTCTTGTTTCAGAAGGATAAAAGGTTTCATACAGAAGTATGTGCAGGTAAGAATACAATATTAGTTGCACAGACATTATTTATTATAAGAGGAAGTTGTAAGTGCATCCCATTTTTTAAATGCACCCTGCACACGGCACTAACCCCTTGACAGTTTCTCCTTCACCTTCCTTCACACATCCTCTGTATGACTTTCTGCAGATGAAAGTAGCATGGTTTAAATTTTTTTCTGACCCTTGCCTTCAGTCTGCAGTCTGTTATCACACCAAAGAACATGGAAGTTAATGAACCGTTTTGGATCTGACAAACTGCATTAAGTGTACACAAGCTGGATGTTTCCCAGACCAAATCTCAAGAAACTAAGTTATTGATACCTTTCACCTGGGACACCCTTCAATACTGAAGTAGCAGAAGTGAACCAGAGAACACTTTTCATTTCTATTTGTAATCTTCAATATTTGGTACTAAAGTTGTCTTTGCGAGCTTTCAGCACTCCATAGGCCAGGTATATGTGAGATGCTAAGAGCATATTTATGCGCACCTAAACTGGTATAACAGCTCTGTAGAAGCTTTTCATGCCTCTAGCAGGCTGTACTGCTGGAAATAACACATGTCCACCTAGTCCCTGACAGCAGAGTATCTGGTCCCAAAAGTAGAGAGGCAGCTGAAGAGTTGCAAAAGAAATTGCTTTGACAACAAAAAACAAAGTGGCTGTGTGATGCAGCATCCACTGAATTTCAAAAATAGCAGTATTGACAGATGTCTGATAAGACAGAATCAGTCTTCACTCTGAAAATATGTCATGTATCCTGATCTGCATCCGAAATATGATCTGGCTATCCAGCAGTTGTAAGGCATGATCTTTAACAACTACTGACCTCCATCAGTATACCAAAATATGACTGCATTCTATGCATGCTAGAAGCAGAAATCAAACATATTCAGGTGGTGGGATGCAGTTACTATGGGCTTAAATTTGCAACCAAAGAGTGTGACGCATTAAACTGGATGAAAAAAGCAGCCACATCTGTTTCTTTTTTCAGTCTTCGTTGTTTTTCCTGGCTCTCAGAAAACTGTGGTAAAGTATGACTGTGGTCCTTCAAATAATGATATCGCTACAAAAGAAAGTCTCTGAGGAAACAGAAATAGTATCCAGACCAGATTTTGCTCCTGCTGGTAAGTGTATGGCCCACCTGTAGGTGACAGCTATGCGTTCACCAGTTGACCCTATGTTCTGCTTTCCATTAAAGAAAATCTTTGTTTGCACCACTAGTAGTGTGGCAACATACTGGATGGGTGACAGGACTCAGGTTATGAAGTGAATAAAAATAAATTTGAAGAGAGCCAAAGTGCATAAGAGAAAGTGTTTTTGTGGGCATGGTCATGAGTCCAGGCTGGATTTTGAGAGCTTCTCAGCTATCCAAGGACTCAGTATGTGCTAACTTCACGGGCAAGGCTGGACAGAAAGTTCCCGTTCATTACCCCTCCAGAAAAGAGGATATTTTTAACCTTTAGCCATTTTAGTGATCCAGTTTACAGGGCAGAGACATAAATAGTCATATTGACAGAGCTAAATATGTAGTCAGGCATAGACAGCAAGGGTATTGCAGTGTCTTCTCTGCTGCTGCCAACAACATGGGCTATACCCGCCTACAGTAGTTAAGCTACTCCCTTGCCATCAAATCCTCAGTTTGATACATCCTTATACTCAGATATTCAATAAAGATGTTAGAGTGACACCTATCAGGTTTTGTTTACGGTATATGCAAAGTAATCCAGCAAAGATGGAAGGTTATTGCATTTGGATTCCATGTATTTGTGAGTACATACATCAAGACCTACTCCATCACAGTCAAGACAGATCTTCTAGTCCACTCAAGAGCAGGTCTCAGGAGCAGGAATGGAGTAAAGACTGAAAAAACAAGTCAAAACCAGTGAGAATATACAATTTCCCCATGACAATAACCATATGAATGTTGACACTTTGACACTTTCTTGGTTTGGATTGGTATTAAAATAAAAAACATTTGATTTTGATACTGAAAAAAAGAAAAAGCAGTAGCCAGACAATTCATAGCACTACCACTACAATGGGGCAAAGAATAGACCTATTGCAACTCTGGCTCTTGCACGGCTGGGACAGTGAAGCAAAAGTTAGTATCTTGGCAGTATTCTGGAGAACTGTGTGCCCTCCTGCACATGAACAACTTGCTGTTCTTCAAGAGGATGTTTATTATCTTCTCCCAAGAACCCAGAGGTCTTCTGACTTGTTCAGGTGCTGAGCAATGGGAGCCTGTGGTGCTCAGCAGGAACTAACCCCAAAGGGGACCCTGCTGGCTTGGAATGTGGAGATAAATGCTGATTGAATAAGGCATGGTTCATAAGACTTTTGTCTTCACTCTTCATTGTGGGATGGTTGGTTTTGTTATAAAACTAATTAGCATACATATGGAAGTACTTTGTGGAAGCAGCTTAATCCTAAACAAATGTGAAAATAAGCCTGTATTGTTTCTAAGGACTGATTTACATTAATTATCTTCTACTTTAAAAAACCTCATAGACTTTTTTTTTTTTTTAAATCATTGTTTCTTTGTGGAAAGATTAAGAACAGAACATGCCTATAAAACACTGTACATGCGAATTTATGGCATTTCTAGCAAGGATATATTCTCCAAAGGCAGAAAGTCTTGGTTTCAAGTTAAAAATGTTGCTTCCATACTAGCTAAACTCAGTTCACATCCAGTAACCTAAATTGGTAGTTTCATTCTCAAAAAAATTATGACCTTCTGAGAACCAGACTTATTTTTAGGAACCTATATATGGATTTAGGTACCCAAACTTAGCCACACTGTGTTAAATTTCTATTTTTTTTAATTTATTTTTTTACTTTGTTAACTATAGTGTTGCTCACTTGCCCACCACATAAAACACTTCAAGACAGTTTGTGATCTCAGGAAAAGACTAATTCACTCAAATTTAACCAGCAGCAATGCAGTCACTTGAGGCAGTGAATGTCCCTAATGAAAGTTGGTGGATTTTTAGGGTGTGTGTCTGTGTTTAAATCCTGCTTTGTGCTTGCCCTTTTGCTACCAAAGGACCTCAGTTATCCTGAAAAGGCTAAAATGCACCCTAGCTTTCCTACAGAGTGGCTTGAGACAGTGGAGGGGATGACCTAGCTTCCAGCCTACCAATGGCTCAGCCACAGCCCAGAGCTGGCCCTAGGTCCCAGCTGAGGTGATCTGTGTGTACATAATCAGGATCAGCCATATCCCTTGTCTTTTCAAAGCAAGGCTCCTTTCCCCCATTAAAAAAAAAAAAAAAAGTTGAAGTTGTACAACGCTAATAACTTCTCTTTCATAGCACATTCTATACAAGTATAGCTCAACGACCCATATAGATCAGTACTATCTCACTGCAAAAATTTCCCACAAAATGTTCATTGAGAGACCATCTGAGGTTGTCTCACTTTGTGGCATTCCTTCGCCAGGCACTGCCTGTCAGCAACAGAATACCATAAATCCATAGTCCTGCCTCATGTTCTCATTTTCATTCTCACTATGAAGAGGAGACAGGGGTGTCCCACAGGGCTTCTCCTGCCTATGCCCCCTCTGGCTCCAGCCATGGGGGCGGGCAAAATCAGGGAGAGGCATGTAAGGATCTAAGTGTTACCTTGCCCTCCTAGTGAGAAATGACAAGGGGCCAAGTCTCATTTCCCTCAGGCAGCCCTGACCAGAGTATGTGTCTAGCTCCTTCATGACAGGAAGAAAAATTCCCTTTGTTTCATGACTGCTGCCTTTCTCTTTCTGAGTTGGAGGTCATGGGTTAAGGAGGAAGGTGTACGTTGGCAGAATTTCCTTAAACAAGAGAAGTGAAAAAAGCTGGAAGTGAAAAAAGCTGGAAGTGAAGCAAGTGGATGACTCTGGTAAGGAAGATGGGCTCAGCCTCATGAATCCACAGTGGTGCAATGTACACCCAAGTGTCTGCACAGGCTGGGTGGGGACTGATAGATTGACAGGAGAAAGATATGGGGAAGTTGGTCAGTGAGAAGCTCCCCATAACCTGGCAGATCACCACAGAAACCTTCCCTGTGCGCTGGGCTGCATCCCCAGAGCATGAGCAGCAGGTCAAGGGAGGGGATTCTCCCCCTCCACTGTGGTCTGGGGAGACACACTCACTCCTCCCCCTCCGCCTTGCAGTCCTGAGTCCAGCTCTGGGGCTGTGAGGGCTGGAGCAGCTCTGCTCTGGAGACAGGCTGAGAGAGCTGGGCTAGTTCAGCCTGGAGAAGAGAAGGACCCAGGAGACCGTACAGCAGCTCCAGTGCCTGAAGGGGCTACAAGAAAGCTGGAGAGGGGCTTTGGACAAGGGCCTGTAGGGACAGGACAAGGGGAATGGCTTTAACCTGACAGAGGGGAGATTGAGATGAGCTCTTAGGCAGAAGTTCTTCCCTGTGAGAGTGGCGAGGCCCTGGCACAGGTTGCCCAGAGAAGCTGTGGCTGCCCCATCCCTGGCAGTGTTCAAGGCCAGGCTGGACAGGGCTTGGAGCGACCTGGTCTAGCGGAAGGTGTCCCTGCTCATGACAGGTGTTTGGAACTGGATGGGCTTTAAGGCTCCTTCCAACACAAGCCAGTCTGTAATTCTATGATTCTGTGTCCAGGGACTGTCACAGCTGTGCACCTCTGAGTCCCAGGAGGGATCGCTTAACTGCCAGCTCCTCTGGGGTCTGCAGTATCCCTTTGGGGTGGAGCAGCCTGGCTTGGCCACTTCTAATGTAATAAAGTAAACAGTCATGCATGTCCTTTCCAGTTGCTTTTAACAAACTCCCAGACTGAGCTATGGTAAGAGGTCATTGTCATGACGTACAAACCCAGCTCTCAAATCTCTAAAAACCAAACCAAGCCTAAGCAAATACCATTTGCCTCTCTCCAGATCCTATAGGAAGCCTTGCCATGGCATGAAAACTGCACATTTTTGCAAGACGTTATTGACAGGCTAGTGGTTTTCTCTTTGACACACTTTTTACAGAAAGTGACAGGCTTTGATAAACTCAGCTGCTGCAGGTCTGTGATTTCACTGTGCTAGAGAAGATGCCTTCCTTGCAGGAATGCTGTTACCTCGGCTAGAAAAACACACATGACACAGATAGTAAGTATGAACAAGAATTTTCTTTTGGAAAGGGAATATTCTGTAAAACCCTTTCTTCCCTTCCCCAAGGCTTCTTTTACTCAAACATGAAATTCAGTTCTTCCTTTGACTTTCTCTACTGTCCCAAATCTTGTATTTAGAACCAGAGCATAATGTCTTATATTTATAGTTCTCACTAAAGAAAGCTTTACATAGTCTTCACTCCTATTTCACCAGTCCTGATCAGAGGATTTTTAATGCCTATTTCTAATAAAACCCTATTTGCTCAGGATTTTCTTGTTCATTTCATTTGAAGCACTACTATGTTCAAACACATTGAGCATTGAATGTAAAAATAGCTGGCCATCTCAGAAGTGAACATTATATTTGTAATATAGGTGATTTTATCATGAGCCACAATATTTTTTTTTCCTCATCACTTATTAATGTTTTATATAGCTCATCAAAAATAAAGGTTGAGGTCAATAATTGCTGACACATGAAAGAACAAGGAAAAAGCACAGTCAAGGACATTATCCAGAGGCCACTACACTAGTAAAAATCCCCTCAGATTTCCTTTGCACATGTCGGAAAATTGTAATCACTAAAAAGGGGTCAAGTCCACAGAAAAAAAAACTAAAACTTTCTCTTTTCTTTTAATAATCAGCATGCTTTCCAGCTTCACGTATACTCACATGTGCTCCAGAAAGCATCTGGATTTTTATTGGTATGCCTTTCCACTTACCAGTTTCACACTCTTGCCTCTACTTTGTTTCAGTGTTGGGGAGTCCCATTCCCCCATTGGAGCAGATCGGTAAGCAGAAGAGCTATCTTCCACTTGGCTCACAGATCCACACTACGCATTATTGACATGACTGCATTTAATAATAGTTCCTGCTGATTCTGTTGTGGAAAAACTTACTCTTCAGAAACTGTCTAACATGTGGTGCCAGTACATGTGTGTATGATTTTTTTTTCTTTTCAAGCAACTTGGGCCCCAGTTTAGAGAAAAGAAGTGCTTGAGCACGTGCTAAAAGCTAAACACACTAGTTCCCACCTTTATTCAGCAAAGCTCTTAAGTATGTGTTGAGTCTGGCTGGCTTCAAAGGAACTCATGCTCATGCTGAAGTGCTTGTTGATTCAGCGCCTTACAACCCGACCCTCTCAGGAAAGAATCTCTTGTTCAGATACACTCTCAATCTTACCTACAAATCCCACCCCAACAACAGGATTTATACCTTATGCTACAATAGACCTATGTATTTACAAGTCATCACATTTCCGCTGGGCAAATATAATGCATATGTCAGAAAATTATACTGAAGATAGGATCAAAACTACAAGAGCAGTGAGTGATCCACTTAATCTACGTTGCTGTGTCACTTCATAATACAACTGAGGACAAGAAAAAAAAACTATTAAATGAATCCATAATTGCTATGCCAAGGATGCCAGTGGTAATACTGCAATTACATCACAGTTTTCCTCTAACATACAGTACTTCCCTAAATATCAAAGGTGTTTCCACCTTAAGTAAAAATAGGCACAACATCCATGTTTGTATATGCTGTGGCGTTTAGCACATACTTTGTCAAGAAACTGTACCATTGAAAGGAAAATACAATCCCCATGACACCTTTTTCAAAGTTTTTGTCGGCTATTTATAAAAATTAATAATTATAAAACGTGATGGGGCATGGGGGGAGGGGTGAAAGGTGCAAATTGTGTCAATGTGATCATGGAAATGGTTTAGGATAGTAGCCAAACCTAAACTGCAACAAATGTTTTCCATCATAGGATCCCTCTCTCTCCAGAATATGGAGCTATTTCAAACAGGCAACAAAAGCAGACTGCACTGCATTTCCTTAGTTTCTATGCTCTTATTTGTAAGCTCTCTTTTGTAAGCATCATTTTATGGTGTCAGCCTATTAGAAAGGATTTTTAAAAACTGCTCTCATTAGAGCAGGGGCTGTCGAGGCATACAGTGAAAACAAGTAATTTTTTTTTTTTTTTACACTAGGAAATATGATTCTGTAATGAGCAATAGGCTAGCAGTAGAGCAGTAAAACCTAACCTAATCCTTCCTTTTTTTAAAAAAGCACTGATTTATGTGTGCATACCCTACCAAATGATTTCTCTTTGATTTTTTAATCTATTTAGTCTAAGAAAATTGCAAACACCAGGTACATGGCTTTATGGTTGAAATGCCTGAACAAATAACACTGCTGTCTCAAAGCATTCCCTGGATACTACATAGGTATCAAATACAGGCTTAAATCCACAAAAGGACACCAGGTAACTTGCAATCATGGCAGAATCTATAGCTCCATAAAGGTTTCTAGGTTCTCTATAAAACATATGAGAATAAAAGGGCAGGTTGCAATTTCAATGAGGCATAGGAAAGGTCTTTCTCTCTCTCTCTCAGAAAAAAAAGAAAGCAGCTTAAATCCTGTTCTCTTTTTATGTTCAAACCCCGTCTTCCTGAGCCTGCTGTTTGGCCACTCCTGTAGGATTGCTGAAAATACTGGTGTGAGACCAGAGTCCTGCTTGCTATGTGATGCACTAGCAGCTATCACATCACACATGGGCATCACCCCTGCCACCATCACTGGCTTGGCTCTATTTGGTGCTTTGCAAAAGGAACCAGCCCTGGAATTAGCCTGATTGAAAACTATCATCTGTGGGAGACGTACCAGTTTTTATGTGCCCATGGGAGCTTTGATCAACTTGGTCTAGGGGAAGGTGTCCCTGCCCATGGCAGGGGGGTGCAACTGCATGAGCTTTAAAGTCCCTTCCAACCCAAACCATTCTAATATACTCAGGTTGTCCAACATGCACAGTATTGGATTGCTTTCTTTTAATGCAATCAGTCTTCATATGCAAGCTCAGAAATTCAACACTGGTTTTCAGACTTTATTTAGCCACAGTTTAGCCATTGGGATGTCCAGCCATCAGACACTTCACTGACTGACTGATGCCAGTTCTGGGTTATCTGAGTTAACAAAACCTAGCCTACTGCATTATTTTAATAGCTTCGTAAAAAATTCCAGCACTTGGTAGCAGGGTAGGTCGATGGGAAAAACCTCACTGCTCTGGAGCCAGCAGAAGTAAAAGCAGCACAGCAGTGATTTTTCTCCATGCACAGGTACTTACATGCATGAAGCTAATAGCAAGATAGTCCTGGCATGAAACAGATATCCTGTGAAACATTTACCTATACCAAACTGATTAATTATTCATTTACTCTCAAACTATTTTCCTGAAAGGACTATTTACTTCCCACCCTCATTTATAGGAGTGACCTAATTGAAAGCCGAGCTTGGGTGCCCGTGTTTTCTAGGTTTAGAAGCAAACCTCCCTCACCCCCCAAACTAGATCAAACATCGCAATGTTAAAAGCTTTGTAGAAGTTTCCCTCGGGAATCTGAAAGGCTAATTAGGGTGACCTTTGCCATAAAGAATATAGTTGTTAAAACAGCTTTTGTACACACTGGAGTAATGATCATTCTCTTACACACATGGTGATTTGTTGCTGCAATTTGCAACCATATATCTCTTAGCGGATAATTCGGATGTTGTTATTTATTGCATGTATGATTATTAATGATGTCATGGCAACTGTTGGAAGTAACTTAGTTCACCTCAGGAAGTCAAGTACTTTAGCTCAATATTTACAGATCTAAGATGACATCAACTTCTGTAGAAAATCAGTTCTCCATTTGGCCTCCCCCACCTCTATACAGTCATCTGAACTACCACCTTTTACAGATAATTTCTCATACTGTAAAAATATAGTTATTATGAAATAAGAGGAAACTTCAGTTTTTCCTTCTTATTGAAGAGAGCTTTTTCACCAACATAAAACAAAAAGATGATTTTTTAAAGCTACTGAACAGGAGAGTAAAAGCCATATGCCCAGTATTGACAAAAGTTACCTGTGTAGAATATAGGACCAAGTTCTCATACACTCATAATTTTTTATAAGGAAAAAACAAGATGAAAGCTGTTTTTCTTTTTTCTTTTAAAAATGCTATGTAATCAAGAAAGACAGGTGAACTTATTCTGCCTAATTTTGATCCCATCTGAACACTGATCTTCAAAGTGTGACTGTAACACAGGTTTTATTGGTGATGTGTTCCCTTCAGAAGAGACTGTGAAAAATTTATGGGCATTCATATGACTCCTAATAAAACAAAGACCAGTGGGTCAGTCTTTTTAGCACTCGCTTGGTCATCTTGTCTGTAGCACAGCCTGGTCCAAGGATGCAGCCTGGGTGGTGGTGGTAAGTCCTCTGAAAGACAGCAAGCATGAGCCTTGAACATGGGTTTCTTGTAAATTTAGAGAGAGTAAACTGGTGAAACAAGAAGAAAGGTGATGATGGTAGAGTTTTTAAGGGAGAGAAAAAGCCTGTGAGCTTCACGCCCTACAAAAGTTCCACCCCTTCCTAAACATAGGTTAGGTGTTAAAAATATGATTGAAATACCACATTTTACAGTTACATATTTACTTAGAATATGCATCAAATAATTAGTTTAGAATACATAGTATCTCCCTATGTAGTATCTATGTAATATATAAAAATACATAATAATGTTATATAATTTAAATAAAAATTCTCCTGATTATTTTAGCAAGCCTTTTGTTATCAATATCAAATAACAACACTAGAAAAAGGAAAAAGAAATAAAAATACAGTGTTCAGAAGTGGATTATAGCTTGCAGAGCTATTAATTTAATTTGAATATTAATATAGTAATGTAAAATACAGTGATATTTAGTTAACGTATTACATTACTTCCTCACAATAGTTAACAGCAGCTTATTTTCTTCTTTTTTTTAAGGATGAGAGCATATGAATAATTCGACCTCAGCTCTCAAATGCTTTATGGCCATTTGATGCAGCAAAATAACTAAAAATACAGTACTATTGATTGTTTCTTATTTGATTTATAAATGTTGTTAGCCAACACTAACCTGAGTTATATTAGTCTAGATTGATAGTAATGTGACCAGAAACCATCTGAGAACAGAATCTGGTTTAGGGTATACAATGGTATAGATCTGTAAGTATTTGACTTTTTTTTTTTTTTTAATAAAAATTTGGAATTTAGTTGACTATTATTCTGGGCCCTGTCTGGTTTATGTGCTTATGGGCTTTTAAGGATTTGCCTGAATGATAGAAGGTAGCTCACAAATACGTATTTGCATAAATGTGCATGAAGCCAGCACCACAGGAACTCACATACTTTTATGTTTGTATCATACATATGCTGACAAAAATTACTTAGCCAACACATCCTCCTGTTCTGCAAAACTGTACATAGGCAGGAGCAATGCCTTGTGGTCAATTATGGTGTGGGCAGTGAATGAGAAAACTGTAGGCATTAGCAATTTTAGCAAATAGTAGTTTAATGATTCATGGAGTAATGCTTTTCTTCTATAGACATAGTGGCTGAAGAATTTTCAGTGATAAATGAGAAAAAAAAAAAGTGAAAAAATTTCTTACAGATATATCTCAAACAAAAAAGGCAACAGATTTGTCAAAATATTTGTTGTGAATTGTTTATCAGAGTGTGATGCTTAATGGTTTGCTTCTTCAGTGTAATTTGACAATCACATAAGAAGAATTACTCAAAATCTCAAGGCTTTTCATGTCAGCATCCTAATATTTGTAAGCATACATACTGTGCTTAAACATACAGCTAAAGAGAGAAGTTGTGTCTTGCTATTGTGCACAAGGTGCACAGACCCACACACCAGTAAGAAGAACAGTAAAATGCTTAAATTCAATAGGGAGAAGAAGGAGGTGAAAAAGAATATCTGATGCATGTGATGTCAGGAAAATGTGACACTTCGCTGGAGTATTCCATAGTTGTAAAGGGTTGTTTTTGACAACAAGTAGTGCCACATGACACACAAACCCACCTTGATCCAACAACTTAACATTGCTAAGGAATCTTCTCCCATCCTTCGTACTTTGACACTATGCCATGATATTGTCAGATATATGTAGGAAAACAAGACTTTACATCACGTGTCCTTACAAGTCCTTAGAGGATAAAGTTAGTGGTTGTTGCTTTTGTTTTTTGGTTTTTTTTTTTAGGAAAAATATTGTAATGTTAAAATACCAATGAAGTACATTGTTCCCAAAAGGCTCTGCAAAGATTTTGTGGCTGTGGAACAACAAATAGCTTTCAGGACTGAATGTCCCAGTATGACTGAGCAGACAAAACTTGAAGGAATGAAACTGCATTTCTAAAGACTATGAAAAAAATATCAGATGAAACAGTGAATATCAGGACAGAAAAGGCAGCAGGAATTTGCAAGCAGATGTCAAAAGTCATACCAGAAAATGTCAAGAGAAGTATAACAAGCGCTGGCTTCAGTGTGATAAATAAATGCATGATGAATACACCGTAATAGGTTTGTTGTCCCAGGAGCAGTTTTGCAGGCAACAATGTGGAAAAAACCTCCAAACCCTCACCACCTCCATTACCAACAAAAACAATAGCGGTGAACAATGCCAGCAGATAATCTTGAAGTCAGAATGTTAACAGGGTGTACTAGGCAAATAAAACCATGGCTGAAACATATTTCTGGCACATCTCAATCATTAGTGTTTGATCAAAACCTGGGACAACTGCTCTGCTCTGTTAGGAAGGAGAGCAAATAGCAGCAATTTTCAAGAGAGTACAATGGAGAACCTGAAGAAAGTAATTATGGTGAGTACTGCCTTTTCAAAATGGTTTCCTGGAAGTATGAATAAGAAAAAAGTGGTTGGAAGGGCAGAGAAGTTTTACCCATCAGGCAACGGCAAGTTTGTGTGTGTGGCCTTTACACGGCAGCATGCCATGCTGTTTCAGAAGTGGAGTGGCCCCCAAAGGAACTAGAGAAGCTAATGCTATCCTGTGGGAAAGCCCCATGTCCTGGGGGAGCACATGCAAATGAAGAGGTTATTCACCCTCTCGCTGGAGACAGTGAAATGAGCGGAGGGAGCAAATGGCTGAAATCCAGGAGGTCCTGAGCTGGAACCTTATCAAAATTACAGTGGTGGGGAGAAAAGGAACAAATAGACAGTGCTGTAGAAGCTGTAGTGTCTGTGGCAGCTTTTAATTATAAGATACCATGGTTAGTCATCAATATCACATTGCACACTATGTCCTCTGCTTGCCGATACAAAATGAACAAGTAAGGCAAGAATTATTAATCACCTTTGCAGCCTTCGTGTTACAGCGAGTCCAGAGAAGGACACAGAGATGCTGTGGGAGCTGGAGCAGCTCTGCTCTAGAGACAGGCTATGAGAGCTGGGCTGGTTCAGCCTGGAGAAGAGAAGGCTCCTTAAGGGGAGATCTTAGAGCAGCTGCCAGTGCCTAAAGGGGCTACAAGAAAGCTGGAGAGGGGCTTTGGACAAGGGCCTGTAGGGACAGGACAAGGAGGAATGGCTTTAACCTGAAAAAGGGGAGATTGAGATGAGCTCTTAAGCAGAAGTTCTTCCCTGTGAGGGTGCTGAGGCCCTGGCACAGGTTGCCCAGAGAAGCTGTGGCTGCTCTACCCTTGGCAGTGTTCAAGGCCAAGTCGAACAGGGCTTGGAGCGACCTGGTCTAGCGGAAGATATCTCTGCTCATGACAGGTGCTTGGAACTGGATGGGCTTTAAGGTCCCTTCAACCCAAACCATTCTAAGACTCTTTGATGATTCTATGCTTAAGTTCTTCCTCACAAACTGGTGGGAGTGGTGTGGAATAATGTCTTTGGCAATATCCACTGCTTCTGCTGGACTGCATGTGTGAGAACTCCTTGTGGGGCCACACAAGTATGTAAATCTGGAGGGAGGAATACATCCTGCCCCACTCAGAGAAGTCTTGCTGGGGCTGTCCATTATCTCATCCTTAGAAAATCAGCTCAATGCAGAGAGCTTTCAGTTTCGGATTTTCCACTTAATTTGTAGTGATTCATCTTTGTTTGTTTATGGCCACTGATGTGTGCTTGGCTAATAGAAAACTGATGCCTCATCTCATGAGCAGAAAGCTCATACTGAATTTTAAATCTGCCATATAACGGTCAGTCACAGCATGCAATTTTTTGTTTAACTAGTGTATTTGACACTGTGATTACCACATGGAAACATTGATTCCCAGTCATCCATGTCATATAGCGCACCATTATACAGGCTATCCATAAAATAAATACAGGCTTCCTGTTCAGTACACGCTCCTAATTATCTGATTATATATTCCACTGATTTATAAAACAAGTGTAATGTGTAAATATGAATAGTCCCTACATTGAGATTATGATTTGAGAATGCAAAGAGATTATTTCCACAGAAAGACACCAAGACAGCACCGTATTTAGTGCTACAGGGTGAAGTTTTCTATGTGACCCAGCACAAGTGACCCAGCAAATATCTATTGTCACCAAGTAGTTCACATTTCTGTAGTTTGTGCTACTGAATTCATGGATGGCTCTAGGGATGCTCAAATGAATTTCAAGAGTGGCTCATTTTGGTGAGTAAGCAAAACTGATTCATTTTGAATTGCCATGGGTTACAGAACATGAGTCACTACCAAAGCTCAGCTGCTCAGTGATAGGTTGTTAAATGCCAGCTGGGTTTGTGCCTTTAAACCTAAAATGGTGGATATTGAAGAAAATGCCAGTTACATCAGTTCAAGTCCTCCAGTCTTTGGATGAGTTCTTAATTTTTTTTCTGGAACTTTTATTTTCCAGTCTTAGCTGGAAATCTTAGGTTCAGGAGACACACACAGGAAGTTGGTACTGCCGCTGTCGCTGCATCCATGAATAGAGCATATCATCCTGAGAGAAGGGATGGCAGAGACCCAGCTCTGCATGATGCACCAAACTTGGAGAGTAGTTACACAAGGAAGAGGGCTACTGTTATTTTCTGCTGATATACACAAAAAGCAGTCCATTCCTCCAACTACAACAGTAGCAGAAATATAATGGGAGAAGTTTAGATGAATGACGCATCTTAGCCACCGTCTTTTCTTGCCTTCAGTTATTTAGCAAACCTAAAGAAGTAGGTTTGAATTCACAGGCCAGAAGCCCAGCAGAAAGAAACACGATTAACACAATCCAGAAACTATACAGATAGTAACAAATAATAAGTCAAAGAAGTGTCTGTGTTACTTTCAGAAATTCTTCCTTTTGTCTTTTTGGTGTGTAAGTTGTGCAAACTCAGGCTCCCCAAGAGAGAGACATGTAACCTAAAAGAATACATCTGATGCTAAGGAATCCTTTGTTTGATCTCCTTACACACCATTTCTGATTTGGCCTCAGTGACTTCAGTAAGACTTTATATGAATTTATTCCACAACAGGATCCTGACTATGGCATGGTCTGTCTCATTCTGACCTGTTATCTTCTATGACTATATGACTACTTAATTACCCTAGTGGAAGCATTGATGAAAGCTGCCAAGCAGTCTTATAATTGCAAGAGTTCATCCATTTTTCCCCTTCCCCCATACACAGTAAAAAAAAAAAATGGAGCCAGAAAAAAATACTATACTATAATTCATTAAAAAAATGTAACAAAATGATTATAATTTGGGAAAATTTTCCCTGATAAAGAGAGAAAGAACAAAAACAAGAAAATTGAAACTGTTTGTTATTAAGAAATGACACTATTTGTAGATGACTACTACATGCTGGCAAAAGGAAAAACAGCGCTAGTTAATGATGCAATGCTTGGAATCAAAGAACATTAAGTCTAACACTGAATTAAACACATAAAGAATTGCTACAAGAAATGAGAAGCTCTGAAACAAGTTGAAAAGTCTGAAGCCCCGTCTTCCTAGCCAGGGAATGGTTACAGGTCTCAAAAGATCTACAAGAAATTCTAAAAGGCTATAAAAACAAGAGAATGGAAACCACATGCAACATAATAGAGTCTCAAAGCACCAAAGAACTTCAGTCCAATATAGACAGATTACATGGATATATATAGGTTACATTCAGCTTGGATGAATTTTGAATGTTTCTATACAGAAAGATTTTTTTGTTTGTTGGTTTGTTGCTTATTTGTTATAAATGTTGCAGAGTGAGCTTATTTGTGACACATCTGGTGAGCAGTCACTGTTGCTGACCACTTTGTTTGACCTCCCCACCCTCAAAACTGAAAATATTGTGGAGCAGGAGATCCTTCTTTTCTTTTTTTTTTTTAATTTCTGTTTTTGATTTGCCCTGTTTCTTCTCACTTCATATATTATATGCACTGCTACAGGGATGAACAGACCTTGAGCAATTGTATGTTGGTACCTGACATGGGAAGGTATTCTGCACTTTATTATTATGGTGGTTTCGTGAGTGTGTCTGAGGATGAGGTTTGGTTCTAATTATGTCATTTCATAACTCATGATTAACAAAAACACTGTCAGTGCAGTAATTAAGGTGAATACCAGCAAGGCACAGCATTAAGTATCTTTTGAGTTGTAACTAGCAACACTCCTCAACTGTTACGAAAAGTAACAAAATTCAAGAGATGTTCAAGAGATAATGGATGAGACTCAACTCCGACTGTTCCATTACCTAACATTATTTTTT
This sequence comes from Pezoporus flaviventris, assembly GCF_033815535.1. Classification (NCBI taxonomy): domain Eukaryota; kingdom Metazoa; phylum Chordata; class Aves; order Psittaciformes; family Psittacidae; genus Pezoporus; species Pezoporus flaviventris. Next base: position 97,003 of record NW_026892827.1, read on the forward strand.
TCTTTTTCTTTTTTTCTTTTTAGTTGAAAAGCATACTCTCAATAGGCACAAAATTAACAGCACTCCAGATCAAAGTCACACACATAATCACTCTCACTAAGAGACACCAGCAGTGCATCTTTCCTCTCCCAGCCACTCTGAGGGTGTTTCAGCACCAGTTCAGGAGAAAAACACTTAAGGACCAGAGAGTAACTCACATTTTAGCTTATCTCTCCTGCTGGTCACCAGCAAGGATGTTTCATTTTAGGAAGACCGCATTGAGATGCCTGTACTTGCCCACTAAAGAATGGACTGACTCCACCAGCCCATTAAGGCACCAAATAGTTACAGATTTCACTGAGTGTCAGCATGAACTAGATCTCAAAAGAAAAAACACTTAAACCACCCAGTTCCCTGTCTCAAATTTTGCTTACCCTCACTACTCTTTTCAACGCTGTTAAATGCTGAAAAGCCTCTATGTTATTACACAGGCAAGAGACTACTTGTTTGCTCCTATTGTAGCTTCCCACAAAGTTGTGAAATAACTTTGTGACAGTGCATGAGCCTTGCATTTCAGATTTCCAAAGCTTTCTCCCCACCATAGGCATAAAGGAATGTTATTGATAGGAAGCTCTACCTTCATGGCTTAGTCATTAGTGAAAAGGGGCCATAGATCATGTCATGTTTTCTGTAACCTAGTTAGATCCTGACAGGAGAGAGGTTCTAAAATCATAGGCTCATATTAGAAACCTTTAAAAACTCATTAGCTTCTGATAATTATCCTAATATCCAAAGCACTAAAATCACAGAGCTCATTTCTGCCTCAGCACTGAACTGTGAATATGTTCAAAAAAAGCTTTGCCTTTTCACTTCCCAGTAGCAAAAGAAATACTTGCTATGAATGCAAACGTCTGGGGCTGGTGCAGATAAAGACCAGTTTCCTTCCTGAACATGACAAGTGAGGTCAGTTTGTCTCTAACAGAGACAGCAAAATTACAACTAAGTCTTAATTCATTGCTCTACCTTGGGACATTGTATTTTCCGGGCCACCTTGTCCCAAATGTTTGACATCTCTCTGCCAGGCTCTAAAACCACTGCTTTTCTCTAAGCTACATTTTTCCAGAAACTTCAGTTGTTTTTTTGATCTGGTTTATTGGAGGGTTTTTTTTCAGTAATGGTAGAAAAAGTTTCTGTAAGGCCACAGAGACTTATGAATAACATCCTTTTAAATGCACATTAGTGAGGGAGGACTTTGTGGTCAGAACCATCCTCTGCATCCCCAGTTGCTCTGACATGGCTTAGACCCAGTGGTTATTTTTTTTCAACATACAAGGATGCAGCCCATACTTGAAAGTGGTTTGAGTCTCAAAGTGACCCAAAGATACTTTGTCCAGTCAGATATTAAGCAAGGGAAAAACTATTCTTAATTAGCTTAATGAGAAGTCACTGTGCATGAAAAGCCCTGGATGAGGTGGCCATGGAGTATTATAAGTTGGAGCACCTTTTTATAGATCTAACTATTAACTCCACTGTAAAGTGACAAGTGGAGCAAAGCTTCTTCAACATCATCCATTATAGGTTTTATCTAGATCTGACCAAGTATGTTTCTAGGCTTAGTTTTCATAGCCAAACCATTTAATCTCATAATAATAACTCCATAAAAATACATCATTCCATATTTATTACCATACTAAGTCCTGAAAATGGCTCTAAGTGGACAAAATCCTGCTAAAACAAACAAAACAGCAGAATAAAACAATGTCCAACCCTTAAAAAGAGACAGACATGGATTTAAAAAGTAGGTAAAAATGATGGTGTTATCCCCAGCCTTGTTGTTGTGCCCCTCTTCTCATCACACTTGATTTCCTTGGGAATGTATTTTCCACGATTTCTGGGAGGCTGTGCTTCTCTCTTTAGAAGGGCCCAGGCGTTGCCTGTGACTGCCGCATGGTGCTGGTGTAGGAGGCTTGGAATCCAGGTTAAGGGCTTTTTTTTTTGCTAAGATCTCTGGCATAAGAAAAGTAACAATCGTAAAACTAATTCTTATGACACCATTTTTACACACTTTCCTAGCGGGACCTAGTGGGAGCTAAAAGGAAGATGATGACCTTAGGATGCAGGGGCTGTCACCATGGTTACAAGGGATCTGTTTACCTGTGTGGGTTAAGTACTGAGGTAGACACATGAAAGACATTTATTGGCATTTTTTGCTGCGCACTAATGTAAGGTTTGTCCCCAAAAGAATCAGTAATTGCTATACTGGCAGTGCTCTGAGTACTATTGTTACAGACTTCATTAAAATGCTACTTACATTTAAAGAAATAATCACTAAGGGCATCAGCTTTAGTGCAACAGAAATTTCTTAAACTTTGCAAACATAATCCTGGTACCTGAAAAGTCAAGATGTGTTCTTTTGGTGGCTCACATCATGACTTGTAGGATCAGAAAACAGCTGCTCTTTTTTTTATCTTTCCCTGGGAAAAGCAGGAATATTTCTATGCTCTTTAGTGAGGAAATAGCTCCACCAGCACTTCTGATATACTCATCCTGGGGAGCTACATGGATATTTCTTCCTTCATGGGTCACCTCAATCACCTTACTGGCCAAAAGTAAAAGGAGATGCTTCTTTCTGGGGTGATCAAGCTGGGACATCCCTGGGAGGTATCCAGTTTTCAAAGAGGGAATAGGTAACTTTTTCTAAAGGTTGAGTCCCATAACGTATTTTCTGCTGTCCACCCAAAACCGCCTAGGCACCCTTGAAAATATTAGTTTTGTGGGGTAATAGAGGAACAGCATTATACTGTCTACATCAATAAAATTAAAACTGGAAGCATAAGGACACTAAAGTGTGCAACTAATCTGCAAAGAACAGGGATTTTTTGACCAAGAAAATGCAAGACGTGAAGGTGTCTGAAAAACTCCTTTTGTACCTGCAACAAAAGTCATTAAGGTGGCATTGTGGAGCAATGCTAACTATAGCAACAGAGTTTTGAGGAGAAAAATCTGTTTCCTTACATTTGACTGCGTCTGATTCATTCATCTTATCCATTAGCCCTGTGGAAGCTTCCATTTTAGAGCATTTGATGTGAGCTTTGGAAAGCAGTACAGGTGGTGCTGCCTCAGCAGGAAACTCACTATTTGCTGAGGGACCGTCAATTATTTGCAGGGAAACTAAACCAGAAGAATAAATATTACATACTGATGGATATTTGTCAGAAAAGATAGGAGTACTTTCAATGGGGCTTGTCAGACACAATACTTTCAACACATCTACATTTTCTATGGCAAAGGGAACAGAGCTCTCCAGCTGCTCCCTTGGCAAGCCTGAAGTTTTGTCTCGTAAATTTAAATTATAAATGACATAATGGTGGAATGGAAATGGATTGCACCTATAGAGATAAATCCAGTGAAAAGCTTTACACTTTCAAGGAGAGGAAGAAAGAAAAAAGGTTCTAACGTGCATAAGAGCTTCCATTTGTTGTGATATTTAGCCTCTCCAACTCAACACTTTGTGAAGCAATTTGTTTCTTTTTTTTTTTTTCATCTCCCTCCACCTCCATTGAAAGCGATGAACATTTTTTGCGAAGCTCACAGAGAGTGTTAGGTTGCAAATATAACAAAAAGCTTGCCAATGCCTGGGAGTCCAAACTGGAAATATTTTCTCTTGTGTCAGCATTTAAGCATTATTGTAGTGTTATCATATCATGGCATAAAAAAATAACATGGAAGCAGTTGTGCCAAAAGTTTAATGTTTGACTCAAAGCACACAGTGACTATCCATAGGTACATTTGGGGTTCTTTGCCAAAACATCGTTTTAATATGAACCATTCAATGGATCTTCCACTTAATGGTGAGAAACTCTACATTTTAATTTAAACCAACAGGACAAAAAGCACTGGCAAGTTTCCTGCATCTGATACTGATGAGGAATAAAGAGGAAATTGTTTGATACAAACTACAGTATCTTGGGATGATTTGACAGCCCTGGGAAGAAGACAATCTCAGGTCTGAAGCCTGGAGAAGGTTCTGCTTTTTTATTTTTCCCCACACTGAACATATCAATTGTGCAAAATGTGTGGGATTCCACAACAAATTTATCTACCTGTGTCAATGATAAAGCAAAACCTTGTAAATGGAGACAGAGGAAAGAGCAAGCTGAGAGAAGGAGAATTTTGCTCAGGAATGGGTAAAATAGTCTGTCTCCTTTTTTTGGACTCAATGAAAATGATATCTGAATGATCAATACAGGAAATTAGAGAAGTGCAGTTGTGCACTGTGCAATGGACATTAACCATTTGAAGCTATATCAAGCTTGACAAGATAGTGCAAGTACAATCTAAAGTTAAAAAAAAAAAAAAAAGGAAGAATACATGTGCTTCAGACTAAATTCAGACCCAGATGACTGTCTCAGCACACAAGTATATTAGGAATGTATTTCTACAACTGTTATTAAGTAGAGACTTGTCCTTCAGTCATCTGCACTCTGAAAACATCAGCTCTTGGGTGAAGGTAAAAGTAACATTTGGTCATTTTTCAGACCTCCTCTGAACGTTCAGACCATCCTCTGAACGTTATTATACCGCATAGTTTGCTAGCAACTGCTGCACTGATTTTCATAGCAGCCCAGGACTGAGCAGCAGAAGGTGAGACCAAGAGTCTGGGCTCAGTGACTTACATTGCAGAAACATCTGCTGAAAGCAAATTCATTGGAAACAGAGATGAGTGTTCAAATAAACTGGTTTTGTCTTAGAGGAAAAATTCATCCAGGCCTGGTCAACAGGGGCATGCTGAAAGAGATCTCAAAACAAATGATTTGAATATAAGTGCTATGTGTTAATGATGCCATATGTAAAGGGTTACAGCAAATATGGCAGCAGAAATTTGGCTTTTGAAAACTTCTACCTGCTCTCCATTCTTTTTGTCTGTCTCTCTCCAAAGTGACCATTAGCTGTTCTCTATCACTTCTGCAGCCCCACAGCAGGAACATGAGGAACCAAAACCCTTCTCACCTTTGAGATGGAACTGAGCCAGCATAGAATATGAGCCGCAATATGATGTGGAGAAAGCAATGTGATACAGCCAGTGACCCCTAAGTCTTTGCTGTCTATGACATTTTTTAGGTTATTTGCAAATAGTTGAATCTTCAAAATCAAGCAAGTTTAATTGAAGGCTACCTACTCTATTTCAGCTCCCTGAATAGATGGGATCTTTCTTACAGCAAGGTTTCTGATGAATACAAAATCTGCTTTCCACAAATATTTTTCAGTCTCACTTAAAATTTTGTTGTTTCTGCAAACATTTCTGCAACTAAATTAATTTCCTAGGATGTACGTGCAAAGCAGACACAAAGGGAATGCAAACAGATTAAACATGAATTCACTTAGAATTTAATAATAAAAAATTGCACAGTAATTTTGTGCAGTGCTTGCCTGGCAGTGGCTGTTAGAGCATCAGAATCAAATCCAGAAAGTTACACGCAGCTGACAGCAATGTGTCTAACACCTGATCTTTCAAGATAAACACCGGAAAAAGTAAAGTGAGGACCACAAAGGACCAGATTTTAAAAGAATCATGAGATTTAATGCTGCAATTAGGCATATGGGTTTAGGTTTTAAGAGGAACTTTGCACATGTCTATCTGAAGGGGTTAAGATGGATCCCACCTGCTCTAGGCCCAAGCCAGCTCCAGCCTGTGAAGCCATATAACTGCAACAGCCGTTTGAGAAAACTAAGATATTAATTTGGCCATCCAGTTTCCAGACCTAAAATGATTTGCATACCACCATCAAACACTCCATTGCTGACAGGAAGTATTCCCTCTTAGGGCTTCAGATCCCTGCAAGCCAAATGGAAATCTGAAACTGGTCTTCTTACAGCCTAGGTATATACTGCACCCTGAGCTGCCACAAGAGTGTTTTGAAAAGGCTAACTCCTACTTGGGTTTCGGAAGAAATTCACATCTAACTCCAGAGCTGTGAATCCTAAGCAGAAATAGGAGCCTCCTTCTGGCATAAGTCTTTGATCTCTCCTTTGTGTTAAACCACAAGTAAGTGTTTGATATAACAGCAAAGGGTTTCATATTCTCCAAAAAAATTATGGTTAATAAATAGGCAACACCTTTAGAAATTTTTCATCAAATATCAGACCTTCTAATACACTCGTGCATCAGCTTCACTTGGTTCAGCCTGTTGTATCTCTCCGTAGGCTTCTGAGGAGTTAAGCTGAAATATAATGGCTGATGCTAAAGGAAGAATACCTTATTCTGCTAAACAAAGGGGTTATAGAGCTCCAAAAGCAGTTAGCAAAGCTTCCTTATAGCCTCGTTCATCTTCAGGCTTTGTCTCAGAAATTAGAAAGCAGCTCTAAGCAGCTCCTGACATGCCACAGCAGCAGCAGTCTTAGGAGCAGACTGCACTCAAACTGAAAACCCCCAGAACACATCCTTGAACCATCATGGTGCTGTCGAAAAGAGGAATAAGTCACTGGGCCCTCGAGAAGGGGAAAACACATTTCAATCCCCCTTGAAAACCACAGCTCAGAGAGGGAAGTGTTCTGCTGGCCTGCATGAAAAGCCATTTGCACCTGGTAGAGGTGGAAGACCTAAAGAGTCATTAAAGCCTGGTGTATGGAAGTGGTTTTTGTCTTCCAAATGGGAGTGAGGCTTGGAGTTTCAATTGTCTTTGCCATAAAACAATGAATCACAGGTTCTTAGTGTGTGCATCTGCACCAGGTCACTGCTTAGCAGCAATGTCTGCACCGGTGCTCCTCTTCTCCTGGCTAGATCACTAATAGTGATAAAACCAGTTTGCAGGCCTCTCCCCTTTTCCCCTTTTCCACCATCCTTCCATTGCTATGTCCTTGTCTCTGGTGTAAGGCAACTACTTCAAGAGAGAGAAGAAAAAGTAAACTGTGCAAGTTGTACACTACTTTCTAACTCTAATTTCTCCTTTGACTATCTTATGATCGATGTAACTCTTACAATAAGAAGAATTATTATGCACATATTCAACCTAAGTAAACCTTTGTTGTTTCTGAGAATTTCCTAGTATTTTTAGTGTTGCATAAACACAGTGGCATGCAGCAAAATCCTTAACAAAAGCATAATGTCTTTTGAGAGGCTATTTTACCTCCGATTCTGGTTGTCTATCATAACTAATTGGTTAACTGCATTTTCAAAATAGATGAAGAATTTTAAAAGTCTCTTATGGTTTTACGTTGCCTGTCTCTGATGTCCTGTGACATTCAGTGAATAGTTTCTCAAGAGGAACATTTATGACCTCAGTCGGGCCATACATGTCACCTATTATAAATAATGTCTCTAATCCATGGACAGTTTTATCTTTGAATGAGTGCAGCAGCTTGAGGGCTGCTCTTCATATAAGTTAACTTCCTGCCCTAAGGTAGTTCTGTGGGCCAGATGAACTCTTAAGCAAAAACACTGACTTGCACATGTTCTAGCACACCTCTTTATTGCACTGTTTAAAGAGATTATCAGTTAGATGAAGCAATATGGCATTGCAATTTCAAGTATTAAAAAAAAAAAAAGGAATAATTCTTGGCTGTTTTGGGGATTTTTAATGAAATTATTTTGAAACTGGTAGTAGGTTTAAGATGACTGATTTTTTTTTTTTGCTAATAAATAGATAGCTGAAATATGGAAAATGAGGCACAGTATTGCTTCTGCTGTATAAAGCATACCTATTTCCACTGGGAAAAACAACCTCTGCCATTTACTGGTAGAAATACAGTTATTTCTTAAAATAATCTCTGGTTGGGGTGTTCATACCAACTTATTGCCAGGAGCAATACAAAAGCTTTGAGGATGTGAAGAGCAGCGCATCCACTTGAAACTATAGAGATAATGCAGATGCACACAGCAGAATTTGGAACGAATCCAGCGCACAGGGGCTAACACCCCTACCCTCGGATAAAGTGCCATGGGATCTTTTCACAGGAGTAAATTGCAGATTGCAAAACAGTTACCTTGACTAGTTCCTGATGTGATGTATCACACCACATTCAAATCTCCATCTGTGGTGTCTGCAACTACTGTTCATAAAATGAAGGTTTCAGCGCAGAAATAGAAATGATGTAGCTCTGTGATAGTGCCACAGAGTTATTTTCATTGTGTCATAAACCCAGCCATTTAATTTGAAATGTATTTCAAGCTTTTTTAAAACCCACAAAATGCTTAATCTGGAGGTTGAGGAGAGTGTATGGACATCATTTTCAATATTAGTAAGTTGCATTCTAAATATATTTCTCAATGTATTGTTCTTTTCCTGCCTTGTCGCACCGTGTTGCTATTCATTGTTACAGAGCATCCATGTACCACCCCAGACGTGACTGCATTTTCAAAGAATGAAATACTTTTAATACAGCAGTATATATAGTACAAAGGCTTGGATAACCACATGGTATGTCTATATCATACCACACAACATTTTTGACCCATGAAGTAGAGACATAAGTTTGTGTGCAAACCTCTTTCTTCAGAGTTTCTTTTTTGGGGGGGTCACAGCTCACTAAGCCCTTCCCCTCATTCTTGACTGTTTAATTAAGCTGGGGAAGAGCAGAAGCAATGTTCTCATGAAGCTGTCTAGTGGTAAAGTCCTCATGAGCTAATCTTAACTAACAGTAAGTCACCAGAGTCGCTACTGGTGAAAAAAAAAAATCAAGCTGACTGGCAGCAATCACAGCATAAGTAGGCTGGAGAACTAGGCAGCCTGAGAAATGCCCTCCACCTTAGCCCAGAGCAGGGAACAAATTATGGAGTAACAAAGAAGGGTATCTTTTAAGGTGGGAAAAAACAGAGTCGAGGAGTGGGGAGTTCAACTAAGCAGGTAGCATCATCCTGATTAATAGGAAAAGAGTAAATCGGAGCAGAGACAAAAGATATTTGACAAGAATAAGTAGAAAAAAAACAACAACAAACAATGAAACACTCAAAGGAGAAGAAAAAAAATCTGTAGGAAGAAAGACAGTGTGAGAATCTTCTCAAGTGGAACAATGATAAAAAATTCCTGGGTGACCCCTCTGGTGTGTCCTGATGCTGTCTCTACAAATACATACAGTTCATTTTGTGAACAAATTTCTAGTAACATCTTTCCATTGATTCATTTTGATCTAATGTGGTCACTCCAACAGAGCTCAGAGAAGTGGCTACAGGAAACTGAGTCCCTTGTGTAACTGCAGAAGAGACTAGAAGAAAACAATATGACTGGTCACAGTAGTTGCATTTTTTTTGGCCTGTTTACGTTCTATTTCTTTAAAATTTCAAATATACAAATGGTAAGCCAAGGAACAAACTAAATTTACAGTATCAATTCTTTCCATCGTGACATAATATATTTCAGAAAATGTACATTTATTTGAAATATTATTTTAAAAGAATCCTGACTATACTTGGCTAAAATTATCTCTGGTATAATTCCACTGAATTAAAAGAGGTTGCAGAAGGAGGGAGTGAATTTGCCTCCTGGTGTTATTGGTAAAAAAAAAAAAAAGAGTTTTATGTCAAGATGTTTTTTATGAACTTGAATCCAGTTTCTAATCATCCAGATTGCCCTGTACAATAAACTCTTGATTATGACTGCTGGCGTTAACAGTAATAAGACAAGATGATGTGCAGCACAATTTTCTTCATTCAGCTTTTCATTCTCCTACTGCTCCTAAAAAGTCTCCATATCTTTGTTGGTTTTGTTTAAAAGTCATGTAAAATTAGATATTATCAATCAAGTCACACATTCTCAAGTGCAAAAACACTTATTTTGTTGATTGCCGTGTAACTTTGCGGGACAAATCGTCATAGCGCCTCTCCTTGTTCAGGAAAGTTGATGTAGTTGTGCTCATGTAACTTTCTGCCAAGCTGATAGCACAAGAGAAAACATCAACTTCCCTTTGGTTTAAAGCAGAGCTGTGGAGACAGATCGAAGACACTTATCTGCATTCTTTCCACTCTGTATCTTCAGCCATGCACACTTCTCTCCACCAACACTAATTAAACTAAGAAGGAAAAAAAATTAGATGTTTGCACTCAGACAAAATTATTTGAAGAGAGAGCTGCTTGCTGCAAAGATAATCAACAAAAGGCTTTCATTTTGAAATCACAGTTTGGCTTTCCCCTGCCTTTCTTGTTTGGGCTCTGCATTCAGAAACCTTGTGACCCTCGCTCTCTGTGGTTTATCAATGTCAAGAGTTTATTGTAAGCATGAGAAATGAAGCCTGGCAGTTGCTGTAGAAACCCTAACACAAACTGCATGGCTAATGGGGTGCCTCAGTATCCTAGAATTACTGCTTCGTATAAGAAAAATATGTGGGACTTCAGACTTTGGGGAGTTTTTCCTCACTATTTCAAGCATCTCTCTAGCGTCTTTGCTCAATCGAGTAAATGACATTTTTCTCTGTCTGTGATGTTCATCCAATTTTTTCATTTAGTCTTATACAGAAATCTTCCATTTCTGTAATACCAGAGACACTTATGTGGCTGATATTTTAAATAGAAGTGTGGAAAACAGTCTTCTTTTCCAAATAATTAAAGCATCATAATTCTCCTCTACAACAAAACAAGCTAAAGGCAAAGGCTGTTTACCAAGTGCAAGCTACAGGCAATAGGATCACAAAAAAAAAAAAAAGCCCAAACAAACAGGAATAAGAGATGAGACCAACAGGATTTATATTGTTTTGTGGTAGCTAAAAGGGTGCTTGCATCACTGTCAGAAGTTGGTAAGAACACACCTCTGTCAGTGAGGCAGCTGTTATGAGGGAATCTGCTTTGGGATAAATCAATTAGCTGACCAATGCATGTGGGTCTTCCAAAATAACTGATCTGATTTTTGAAAAAAAGGAAAACAAGGAGTCTTACAGAGGTTAGTCCTGCAGCACAACTGCTGGTGAATGAGACTTCGAAGGAGGCACCAACCCACTGTCCAGTCTCTGTTAACTCTCCCCATGACACAGATTTAATGGTGTCACAAAGTGCTATGGACAATTTAGAGGACCCTTAAACTACCTCACAAACTCTAGGAACTAAAGAGAGGCAGTACCTACCTGGCCCCTCAGTTGAGGCAGGTTTGCATTATTTTGCAGTCTTAGCTGGGTCCAAGCTGAGCAGCAAACAGCCATACAGGCTCCCCAGGGCCACAGGCAGCTGGAATGGAGTGAGAATGGCAGCAGCTACCCCTGCATTTTTGTGACCCTAAACCACACCAGATCCAAGCCATTTCTCAATCTAATTCGTTCTTCTTTAATTTTAAGAAAGGTATGGGAAGCTTGCATAAGGAGATATTTTTTGTTTGTGTCTGAAATATATGTTGATGCTATGTAGAGAATAGCTGATCTTCCCCTTGCCAAAAGAATGGGCTGCATAATGAAAGAGCCCAGTTTCTAGGAATTTCTATGCCAAAACAGAGCCTGAAGAGGTTTAAAGCAGTATAAATGCCTCCCTACATTTCCGGAGTTTCTGACCTTGTGCCTGGTGTTTTGCAGAGGAGGCAGAGATTTGATCCCCAGCCCATGAACTGTGGGCTCCCTTCAAAAACCTCTTTCTGTAGAGGACTGCAGACAGTTATTGAAGCACTCCATTTTGGTAACTGACCTCATGTACATGGTATTTTATCTTCCAAGCGAACTTCTCATGCCTGATACACAATTCCCTGCACAAACAGTCCTCTGACAAACCTGGAGAAGCAGAAGCAGGCACTGAAACACATGGCTGTTTTGCAAGGCAGCTCCTTTGCTTCATTTACTGCCTTGCCTGAGTCTTCTGTTTTGGAGATGTAGATAGCACTCATCACTGTCTTGCCCACAGATGATGATCGACAGTTAGGGAGACCAAGAAGGAAAACATAAGTTCCCACCAACCCAGAGCTTCAGACACAGATTGGTTCCCAAAATCAGAGCAGGGTGCAATGACAACCCTGTTGGGTCCAGCACCCTCCCTGCTGGAGGACCTTAGCGCCATCCTCTAAGCCAGCTTTTGTCAGTGTTTTCTCTGTCCTTCTCCCTTAGTAAACAATAGCCTTTGCTAAATCTCTTTTTACTGCCTGCCACATTTTTCATGGCAAGTTGCCACTTTCTAAAGATCTTACACAAACCTTGCAGAATGGAAATAACGCTCACTGATTTCACACACTTTGGCACAGAAATAAATATTTTATGCATGCAGGTAGTCAGAGACTTTCAAGCTCAGTAGAAGGGATCATCATCAATTGCAGTCATTACAGCACCTGAATAATAATTATTGCTCCTTATTTGGCATTGCCCTACAAGCCAAAGAGACCCTGCAGGGCTTACCTGTTCTACACAAACCATCAGAAATTGTTATGAAGCATAGCATGTCTTGTTACTGAAACACTCCAGAAGTTGGGGGGCATATTTTATCCACCATAGGAATAATGCTACTGGAAGTCTCTGCTTAAATAGTACCATCACTACACCATATCACAGTGTAGAGTTGCAACTTGGTGTGTATAACTTAGTGTGTGTGTATAGGATGTTTATTTAAACAAGTATACATGCAAATAAACCCAGGTACAGACGTGTACATACTTTTGTATGTGCTGGTTTGTGTGCCAACTTATACTTGCTGTCCAAGTGAAGGGTCATGCTCCTCAAGGGTTGGTACTGAGACCAGAGCTGTTTAACATCTTCACTGGTGACATGGACAGTGGGATTGAGTATGCCCTCAGAAAGTCCGACAATCACACCAAGATGTGTGACGAGGTCAACACACTGGAAGGAAGGGACGTAAACCAGAGGGACCAGGACAGGCTGGAAAGCTGAGACCATATGAACCTCATGGAGCTCAACAACATCAAGTACAAGGTCCTGAACACAGGTCAGAGCAATCTCAGGCAGAAATACAGGCTGAGCAGAAAATGGATTCAAAACAACCCTGAGGAGAAAGACGTGGGGGTGTTGGGTGAGAATAAGCTCCCCATGACCCAGCTTCAGTGTGTGCTTGAGCCAAGAACCCTCTCTTGTGCTGGGCTGCATCCACAGACCATGAGCAGCAGGTCAAGGGTGGGGATTCTGTCCCTCTACTCTGCCCTGAAGAGACACCACTGGCAGTCCTGCATCCAGCTCTGGGTGAACAACACAAGAGGGATGTGAAGCTGTTGGAAAGAGTCCAGAAGAGGCAACAGAGATGCTGTCAGGGCTGGAGCAGCTCTGCTCTGGAGACAGGTTGAGAGAGCTGGGCTGATTCAGCCTGGAGAAGAGAATACTCCTTAAGGGGAGACCTTAAGGCAGCTGCCAGTGCCTGAAGGGTCTACAAGAAAGCTGGAGAGGGGCTTTGGACAAGGGCCTGTAGGGACAGGACAAAGGGGAATGCCTTTAACCTGACAGAGGGGAGATTGAAATGAGCTCTTAGGCAGAAGGTTTTACTTGTGGCGGCGCTGAGACCCTGGCACAGGTTGCCCAGAGAAGCTGTGGCTGCTCCACCCCTGGCAGTGTTCAAGGCCAGGTTGGATGGGGCTTGGAACAGCATGGTCTAGTGGAAGGTGTCTCTGCCCATTGCAAGAGGTTGGAACTGGATGAGCTTTAAGGTCTCTTCCAACCCAAACCAGTCTGTGATTTATGATTATATACATATATACGTTCATCATTCATATGCATATATAATATATATTGCATACATATACATATATAAGTATGTACTACATATGTACATGTACTGCATTATATAAGTATGTACTACATACTTATATAATGCAAGCTTATATATGTGTACTTACATATTTATTTTATATATATGGTAATTTTACTGACCAGTGGCAGAGAATTTGGTTAGCCTCTTTAAGGATTTTATTTGCTTAACGGAACAGTAAGACAAAATATTTAGCAAAAGATATGACATACTTTTTAAAGTATAAGAGAAACATTGTTTTAGATCCAGAAACAGAGATTTGCAGCTTGAGAAATGCAAGAAGGGAAAAAACTAGTTTCAAAGCCAGACTAATGACACACACAGTAAAATTTGTTACTTTCCACCCTTTCCCTGCTCCCAAAAATATAATTAATTTTCCTGCATTGAGCAGTAGCAGTCTTTTTTCTCCTTCTCAGTAGCTGGTGCAGTGCTGAGTTTTTGCCTTTCAGCCTGGGAACAACGCTGATAACGCTGATGTTTTTAGTTGTTGCTCAGTAATATTTAGTCTGATCAAGGACTTTCTGAGTCTCATGCTCTGCCAGGGAGGAGGGGAAGCCGGGAGGAAGCAGAGACAGGACACCTGACTCAACCTAGCCAAAGGGGTATTCCATACCACAGCACGTCATGCCCAGTATATAAACTGGGGGTAGTTACTTGAAAGGGCTAGATCACTGCTCAGGTCGGGCTGGGTATCAGTCAGCAAGTCGTGAGTGGTTGTATTCTCTCCCCTTGTTATTTCCCTTATCATTATTATTATTGGTGGCAGCAGTAGTGATTTGTGTTATACCTTAGTTACTGGACTGTTCTTATCTCAACCCTTGGGAGCTACATTCTTTCAATTCTCGTCCCCATCCCTCTGGGAGTGGGGAGAGGAAGGTGTGTGGAGGGGGAGAGTGAGCAAGCTCTGCGTGGTTCTGAGTTACCAGCTGGGTTTAACCCACAACATTAATGCAGAGAAGTTTCTTAGGAGCAAAAAAATAGCCATCGACTTAATAGCGACATTTCCAGAATGCCACCCAGAAGTGGCTGAGTAATGATTTAACCACTGAGGCAAAAGCAGAAGGTGATTGAAAGTGTCCTTTTAGGCTACTGTTACTGAGTTTCTACAAATCACAGAGGTAACAGTAATCATACTTGAAATAGCAGCCTCCAGGACAAGAAGTTTTCTCTGGTGAAGGCACAAGGTTATTGTTTGGAATAAGGAACAAGGAATTATATCCATAAACTATAGAACATAACGGAGAGTGGGCTTATAATACTAGTCTTCACACTGAGGGTAATGGTTGTGTGAAATGTCTAAGTACCTAAACACACGTAGCATTACAACCCCAGTCACATCCAAATGTAGTCCACAGGGGCAACCATTGTGTGTAGAGATTAAAATTAATGAAAATGACATGAAAAAATTGGAGTTGTATTACTATTTTGCTGAGCTGCCTTTGTCTCCCTTCTCACCCTCCAAGTGCAGGAGATAAGTCCTAAGAACACCAGTCCTTCTTTCTACCTGGTGTCAGAAAGGCTGTACCCTGGGGCTGGTTAAGAGCAGCTTGTCTCTTCAGCAGCTTGGATAGTGTTTTCTTGGTCACGTGGAGCCAGAACCATTTAAAGTACAAGTTCACTCTTCATGAGACAGACCACGTTATTTTACAATGCTACTGAGAGAACTCACTCTGCACAGGCTGCAGCACAGCATAGTGCTTTATATTTTTATCTTCTGCAAAATTTCAAATGCCCAAAGTAAATATATTGAATTTCTAAACGTTCTTTAGTTAACATGGTCTTTAGCTCCTATTATCTAAACTTGCTAAGCTGCTTTGTTTGAAGGAGTGCCCTGTGCCTCTTCCCGGTCTCATAGCGAGCAAAGATCCTTCCAGCATTATGAATGCAGCTTTTCCATTGAAAAGTTAAGTTTGACCCTTCTGAAAACAGTTGTATTCTCAGCCAGGTACACCAGATTTTGCAGAGGTGTGTTTCTGTGGTACTATGCATGTGTCAAAGTCCTTCCCTGTGCATCTGCTACCGGAGGGGCTTTGCACAGGAGCAAAACAAGGCAGCCAAAAGGGCAGTTATCTGTTGTCTGCTCTCCTCTTCCCTCCTTTCACACTTCTGTGACTTTGCAGATCACAGGTTCTCATTAGTATTTAAAAAGACCACCGTATATTGGCTGTTTTAAAGATTGGCCTGGTGAATGAAGACACATTTGAGTATTCCTGAAATACAGAGGGTAAGACTTTGGCACAACAAAGGTTAACATGTTGTGGAAAGAAACCCATTGTCAGCCTTTTTAACACTTCCAGGTGGATCACTATTTGACATACCAAAGAAGACACCCTTGTTTATTGACATTTACATTTTCTTTGCAGGAACAGTCACACACTCCAGTCATCGGTTCTCTTGTGGCTTTCATGCTGAGCCCGTAAGAACAGGATGTTCAAGAGCTGTCCCATATGGTGACATGCTGTCTATTGTTCAGATGATTGGCTTCAAGTGCTGGCTGGCTTTCACTTTCTGCTTTGAGTTGGTTATGGCTGAAACTTGCATCAATTGTTGGGATGGTGTGGAGAAACTGGGTCCTAGCAAAGGGTGAATCCACAAAGGGGCTTCTTTTCATTACATGAATTTAACACATCTGCTGGAGTTAGTTAGATTTCTTTGTGCATTAAGGGCATTATGGTTTAGATTAGAGAGATATTTTAAGATCATAAGAATAGAATTCCCTTCTGATGCTGTGGTGTATATTTTTGGTTTCATTATAATTCTTATTTATTTTAACACATTTATGATTTGTCCAGAGCTTAGGTTAACGTGCCTATTTATGTGTTTATTTTGGATAGTTGCTATATGTAGATCTACCAGTAGACTTGATTAGACTAGTTTTCTTGTATTCTGGACTGTTAAGAGCATTCATATATACAACTGAATGGTGAGACAAAAGCTGTCCGTATTAAATGAAATAAAATGGAAAAATCTGAGATCAACTTGACTGTATTTCCTCCTCTCAACAACTGTTTGCTTTTTTCTCTTTCTGCAAGAAGTCTTCCACACTTTTTCCCTGCATTTTTCCAAATACAGAGAGAAGTTGCAATGTCATAACAGGAACCCATATAGAAAAACTATATTCTGGGTAAGAGAATAAAGCACCCAGAATGCATCAAATGCTATAATACTAAGCCCTGAAAGTAATGGTTATGAATTACTTTCTGACCCTAGCTGGTGACCAGTCTCTGTCTTAAAGTGTAAAGATTGATGGTGCCTGAAATTTTATCCTTGGCATGGTAAATCTGTTTTCCAAGAATCAGTGGATATTCACTGTCTTCTCTAAGATGTCTGTCCATGTGTCGTGGTTTAAACCCAGGCAGGTAACTTGTTCACTCACTCCCAGTGAGTGGTGCCGAGCTGACACAATCGAGGTCCGTGTCCCCCCCCCCCCCCCCCGGGGTTCTCCCCTTCCCCACTCCCAGAGGAATGGGGAGGAGGATCGAAAAAAAAGGGCAACTCCCACGGGTTGAGACAAGAACAGTCCAGCAACCAATGTACACAAATCACCACCGCTACTATCAACTACAACAATGATGAGGGAAAATAACAAGGGAAGAGAATACGATACCACCGGCCAAGAAAACGAGTCCCACCCGGAAGCCCCTGTCCTTCCGGGTAACTCCCAGTCACCCTCCACCCCGGCCATGACGTGCTGTGGTGTGGAATACCTCCCTGGCTAGCCTGGGTCAGGCGCCCCGTCTCTGCTTCCTCCCGGCTTCCCCTCCTCCCTGGCAGAGCATGAGCTTCACAGAGTCCTTGGTCAGGGTAAACATCACTTAACAACAACTGAAAACATCGACTTCACCAACACTGTTCTCAGGCTGGAAGTCAAAACACAGCACTGCACCAGTTACCACAAAGGAAAAAAAAAAACATGACTGCTACTGCTGAACCCAGGACACCATGTAACTAGTTTTTGCTTACAGACTTTTTGGTTTGTACGGCATGAAAATAAAAAAAAGAAAAACAACAAAGAAAGAAAAAAACCCACAGCCAAGATGGCAACTTTGTTGACAGGAATAAATAAGCAAGTTTTAATATATAAACTTTTTCTTTACATGCACCTACTTGGCAGAATCTGAAAAATATGTGCTATCTGCATTAGAAGGTCCAACATGTTTGGTACCGTCAAATTTAATACCAAACTCTTGCTACTTAAAACCCTTGCTCTTTCATAAAAAAAAAAAAAAGTCATTAAAAAGGAATTAAAAGAAACACCTCCACAGCAGATACATACACTGAAATACCAGTTTGTTGTAACAAAAAAAAATGAGAAGTTCCCAATGAGATACATACAATCCTACCACCTCAAAACAAAGGCCTAAAAACCAAGCCCCCAACAGATCTGAAGGCAGTTTTTTCTCACCCATTTTTGTTGCCTATTTTCATCCGCACATGACTGATCTCTGAAAACTCATTGAATGTTTTACACAGTGAAAACACTGATGCGTGTTAGACCTGCACATTTTTAAAGGTATGGTTTGAGTACGCTTTCTACCCACACCCGATCGTGTGGAAATACACATGGTCTCACCAGGATCTGCTGGAACCTCCATGGCAGAGGAGCAGAAGACAGGAATAGCGTTTTGCCACTTTCGAAGGAAGATGGCATTGTCTTCCCTAATCACGTAGTAGCTTTCTAGGCTAATTTATTCTTTTCAGGAAGGATTTTGTGGAATGTGTGGGGGTGATGGCATCTTTGCACCACAGAGCTCTGGCATTGCGCACCAGCAGAGGCCCCTGAGACATCGCATGCAGGTTTAGGGAGCCCTGTATGAACAGGACTATTAAGTACACGCTCTATTTGAGCGGGCTTGCACTCTGGATCTCTTTTCTCTCAACTCATTATTAATGGTGTGTGTGTGTTGGGATGAGGGGACTGCCTGAAATTACAAATGAGCTAATTTCCTTTTGCAACTCTGCATCAGGAACTGAGAAGTTTGTAACACTTCTTTCTTCCCAGGCAGCCTCCATACTCCAAGGAACACTTTTCAGGGTTTCCCCCAACATACACACACACATGCTCTTTTTGTATCTCCCTTAATTCAAAATTTTAACAGCACTACTGTGGAGGGAAATACTTGCTAAAATAAAACATGATGCCTGGAAAAGAAAAAAATATCCATATCTAATTATTAGACACTGCAAGCATTTTGAGAATCAGAGATCCTACTGAGATGGCAGAATGCCTCATAAGTAATGCAGCAGGCAGGTTTTATTTCATTTCTAGGAGACTATTCATCTGTGGATACAAAGAATCTTTGATAAGTATGCTCATGAAGAAAAAACACTATCATTTTGGTGGCACTAACAATTACTAGTTAGCAAGTACCACTGATACATCACACTGCACAACATATGAAATGTGCCAAGCTTGTAACAGGTACAATCAGGGAATAAATAGCATGCCAGTTAATGGCTTGTCAGCATGTATATAGAAGAAGAGAATGGTAGGAAGCAGTCATAACCCGAAATCATTCACAGTTTTTCCACAGTTCTGTTGGAGGAGAGGTGCAACAGGGCACACAGCAAGCCTGCAGGCAAGACACTGCTGACACTAGTAGTCTCAGAGAAGGTCTTTCAAGAGCAACTTCTTTAATGGTGACAACTGGGCTATGACTCACACTCAGAAAGGCCCAAGGATTTCAATAAGAATGAATTAATTTAGCATTTTAAGGCACTTCTTTTTAGTCTTTAGATAATTTTAGATTGAACCCCCTGCTGTGAATAGGAAGACAACATGTACATATCCTCATGCATGGAAACTTGTAAAGGTTTGATTGAGTGTGATACAATTTCTTCAATTGTTTTGGAAATCTTTGCGTGTAATGCTAACAAAAGTCTATTTGTGCAATATGCACTTTTTGAACTCAATCACCATAAACAATGTGAGTTCCATTTATTCTGATCCAATATTTTATCTCCTGTAATACTCCTTCATTAGAGGTATGCATTATCAAAAACAGACTTGTCAGTGGTCTTATATCTGCTCTCATTGTTGTTTTGTAGTTTAGTGGTGTCTTACATCATCTGTTTTGGAGTTTTAGGGGACAGTCGCATGGTCTGCTCCCACACCTACCACTCCTGTAGCCACAACTGTAGGCTAACAAGACACATATATTCCTGGTACTGCTATAGAAAGGAAAGACGTTACTGTCTGATGTGGTCTCTGGAGGAAATAAGGCAGACACAGATAAACTCTAGATGATATAAATAGTACCAAGTTAAACAAGAATCAGGGGAATAGCAGCATGGGGGAGAAGACTCTCTTCTCCCTCCTCACTGCCCTCACTCCAGGGGATGAAGTCAGAGCTCACTCCTTCAGAGATGCTGGAAGATGCACAGCTGTCCTGAATTCTCCAGCGCAGGAGAGAGCTTACAGCATGTTACATGTGGGATAGGTAACTGCTGGACAAAAATCTGTAGGAAACCAGGCCATCTTGGCACCTTCTGCTGCTCATCCTTCATTCACTGCTACCTTTAAGATCTTTGGGACATCAGATTCCCAAAGCACACTTTGGTGAGAGCTTTGGGGTTACTGAAGGAGTTCTGGAAGGATGCTTGGATTAGTGATAGAGATATCTAACAGTATATTTCTAGCTCACACTAATACTGATAATTTGCAATATTCAATACAATTTCATGCTACCACTGTGAGTTAAAGTGCTCTCAATAACATAAAAATTACCAAAGTGTACCTTTTCAAAATGTACTATTCATAATTTTTCAGTCAATTAATATGGAAAAATGTAAAGGAGAGCTGATTGTTTTCTATATCAACAGCTCACTGAGAAGATTGTTTTAATTACAAGGCTCTCATGTCTTTTTTATGTTAGGTGTCTTGTTGAGGTTGAAAAGCCATTAGTGTCTCAATCTCTTGCAAAGCTTTCTCTGCAATTGTATAACAGCTACTTAGCAGTTATATGAAGCATACCATTTAAACAAAATTTAAGTTCACAATTACTCTGTTAATAAAATGTAAATTTAAAAATACATGCAACCATCATGAAGATGGAACATTTAATTCTCACTTAGCTTCCCACAGAGTGAAGGGTTACTTTGGTAAAAGAGATAAGAAGACTGTAGTAATTGCTCTTATCTGCCGTTTCGTGGGTGAAAAATAACTTCTAAGACTTTGAATTCTGAGGCCTAAATCAAGTGCTCATTTTACCTAGCTAAAACTCCCTTGAAACGTTAGAAGGAACAATTAGCATAGTTCTACTTGTGTGTCTTGACTTATGGTTAATGCATGGGGATGGTGTGCTTAATTTTTCTGCTTTGAAAATACACCCCTGGAGAATAAAAGAAAGACTTTAGAGTTCTCAATAACAGTAAAAAGGGAAAAGCCTGATTTATTTACTTTCTCTTTTGTGATAGCATTGCTCTTTCTGGCCCTAATCCTCTGCAATGAGTGTAGAAATATGAAAAAGTGATGAAAATGGTTTCTGAGCACTACAGGGCTCAATGGAAATACTGTTCCAGCCTGTCTCAGCTAAAAGACTGCAGTTTTAATCTTAAAGATTAAAAGACAGTCACTTCAGTTTTAATCTTATGAAACTGTGGCTTGATGACTATATTATGCAATGAGCCTTCCTGTGACCATCACTAATAT
Organism: Pezoporus flaviventris; assembly: GCF_033815535.1. Lineage (NCBI taxonomy): Eukaryota > Metazoa > Chordata > Aves > Psittaciformes > Psittacidae > Pezoporus > Pezoporus flaviventris. The sequence goes on from NW_026892827.1 coordinate 118,281, forward strand.
GAGCAGGCAAAAGAATAAGTAGGTTGGCTTGGGAAAAGAAGTAGTGCCAACCCACACTTAATACAAATTCTTCTGATGCTGGAGCAGTCAGAGAAGTGGTTGCAGAAGAAAAAAACAACAGCAGATTTATAACGGGGGCGATAGGTGACATCAACCAGAAAATGAAGGTCCACTTCCTCCAGGAACAGCTATCGGGAATCAGTGAGCAGTACAAAAAGAAAGAGATAGCCTTCGTCACTCCTGAACCCCACAGTTTCTCAGTACGGAGACCAGGACCTCATTCACAAAGTTAAAAATAGCAGAAAAAGACACTGGAAAAATTAAGATTCAGGGAACAAGATGACTCTTGTAATCCAGAATTAGAGGAGCCTAAAGGACTTTCACACACAAAACACATCCAATGCGAAGGGTAGCTGGCCAAAGTCATGAGTACAAACTCTTTTAAAGCTGCCTGAAACTCTTAGTCATACGTGTCTGTTAACTCTCTCTCTAGAGGCTGCTCACAAACCAATAGTTAGAGTATTTGTTTTTACCCTTAAACAGCATACATACTTGGAGGTGCTTTCTGGGACTGAACCTGCTCACAGTATCACAGTATGCTAGAGATTGGAAGGGACCTCGAAAGATCACCTAGTCCAATCCCCCTGCTGGAGCAGGAACACCTAGATAATTTTACACAGGAATGCATCCAGGCGGGTTTTGAATGTCTCCAGGGAAGGAGACTCCACAACCTCCCTGGGCAGCCTGTTCCAGTGTTCCGTCACCCTCACTGAGAAGAAGTTTCTTCTCAAGTTTAAGGGGAACCTCTTGTGTTCCAGTTTGTACCCATTACCCCTTGTCCTATCATTGTTTGCCACTGAGTAGAGCCTGGCTCCATCCTCGTGACACTCCCCCTTTATATATTTATAGACACTTATAAGGTCACCCCTCAGTCTCCTCTTCTCCAAACTATAGAGACCCAGCTCCCTCAGTCTTTCCTCATAAGGGAGATGCTCCACTCCCTTAATCATCTTCCTGCGTTGGACTCACTCCAGCAGCTCCCTGTCCTTCTTGAACTGAGGGGCCCAGAACTGGACACAATATTCCAGATGCTCCCTTTATTCCTTTTCTAATACCAGTCTCTCTTGAATTAATGAAGCTGCTTTTATTACAAGGTTCAAGGTCCAGATAAAAAAACACCCATTTAGGAATATGTAGAGACCTAACTTCTATCATACACTTAAGTAGGATTTAGGAACTTAAATCATAATTGTTTTGGTCCTATATGGTGTGACTGGGGAATACTGAAGGTGAGTGAGCTACTCATGTAGCTAAGAGAGCTTCATTGTCATTCCAGTTCTGCTTTTACCATTGCCCGACCTTGCCTATAAAATTCAGGCCAGTTATTCACATCTCCTAAGCTCACACCTCAGATTTTGGGGAAGAATCCTTTTTTTCAGCGTTTCATTGGTTGAAATTTTACAGTGAGGGGCATTTCCCATTATCTTTCCCTGTTGTTCAATAAATTATTAAATTCTGTCTCCTAACAAACCATAGTCAGAATGTGAATCAAAGCACGATTTTTTATGTGGATAGTTTCACTTGTCCACCCCATTTTGACACTCACTATCCACTTGTAGTTTCCCTCTAAAAAGGAAAGCTGCTATGTTTCTGCAGCGTCTTATAATTTTACCATTAAAGGCTACATCAAAATAATTTTCTAAAAGTAATTTCTTTAAAAGTGCTAAACTGTATTATTTCCTGCATCTTCTGTATTACGGAACCTCACCCACAAATAAATTAGCCATCGTTATTTATTATGCACCACTATAGACTATATTCCAGATCAGGGTAAACTCAGTGGGAAGGAAAGGACTGACTGAACTGTACATGGAAAAAATAGAAACAGTGAAAACAAAAGTTTACTGCACTAGCTGGTCTGCAGTAACTTACAAATTACTAACAACTTATGTAAGTTTTACATGCCTATTCCATCTGCTATTCATTAAAAAAACACGTTGCCATGGTAACTGCCACATGCCATGGTATTTATGCTGCTTCTGATGTACAAAGCATAGTTTGTGTAGGAGTGTGTGTATGTATATGATGTGGCAGCTGTCGTCTCTGCCATTTTGTTGCTGATGTAGAAAAAAATAAAGCAAGTAGTGGCTATGAATACTCATTTGAGTAACGATACTCGCGCTCATTTGACTAAGGGCCCACACAAAGCTCCACATGGTTATCATCTGACCAACCCACACACGGGGTGTTCTCGCAAGGGGGCAGAGCTGGGTGGGCTACCTTTAAAAATAACACCGCTATCTGTCGCAGAATTAACAGGCTGGGAGGCAAAAAAGATACCTATATTTTTAGTGACACATAGAAAACAAACGCTTTCAGAATGATCCTCTCCATCTTCCTTTTAAAAATATAAATGGGATGCAGCACGAATGGCTTTGCCCTTCAGAGACATGTAAATTTTCCACACAGTGGAAAAGGATACAACTCAAACCACTTCCCAATAGTCCTCTTTCTGTTCACTATTGAAAAAAGAGTTCTCACTGAAGATGGACAAGCTGGTAAGAATAAAATAGACACAAAATTTTGTCCAGTACTCAATTCATACTGAACCTCTTTTGAGTATTAATAGTATTGTGACTTTTTTCATCTGTTTGCCATCTATTTAACTTTGACATTTCACTAGAAAATATCATAGAAAAGGCTATTCGCATGCCATTATAACTTCATTTAACATAAACTGGTGTCTATTACAAGCTTCCTAGAAGTGGTCTTGTGAGATGACTCATTTGCTACCTGCCTGAAGAGATGCTTAGTTTAACATTTATATTCTAAACTTTCAGATAACTATATAGTTTTCAAGCTTAAGCCAACTCCCTTCATTTTTACTGAGTTTGCTTGTCATAAGCAATTAGCAAATAGATATTTCAAGGTTCATGAATATGCCCTGACCTCAATGGTGACCTGTTCCAGTAGCAAAAAGCCACCCAGAACCCCTATGAACTATTGTTGATGCTGCTTTTTTTGCACAGAAAAAAAAAAAAGGGGGAGAAACAAAGGAAATTGCCTGCTGTATCTTCACCTACGATAATTCAGATAGTACAGTAGCTAAGAGGAAACTGCTACTTTGTGGAATGTGTGCACTTGCATAAAATCAGAAAGCTGAGAAACTGTCTATTCTCAGTGCCATGGAATAATCTGTTTGCATGAAAACATACCTGCAGACAGATTAATAATATGAGATGGAAGGAGGGGTAATACGAATGACACTGGAGTTTAGAAACGCAGCCTGGTTGTATTTATTAGCCTTCTTGCATACTTCTTGACAATGACAAATCAACAAATGATATGAGAGTCCTGTATTACAGGAAATGAACTGGAGCAGAGATGTTGCCTGCACATCTTCAGCTGACTTTCAGGTGTCCCATATTCATCCATTTCAGAAGAACTCTATAGATAAGAAATCATGATATACAGCTGTGCAAAGATTACAAGGATGCAAATAGATTATTTTCTTCAGCAGAATCTGTTTGCTCCTTACTGAAAATATCTCAAATGTGTATACTGAGCAGAATAAAAAGCAAGAATCACTTATTCATGCAAAGGAAACATCAGGCCTCAGTCTGCATGGCTTTGCACATTATGGAATCATTTATAGCCTTAATCATAAGTGCTTATAAAATGCTCTTCCTCATCAGAATTCTCTTTTCATACTTGCATACAAGACTTCAGGCACTTGCACAGGTGTAAATGACCATACAGCAGCCTGACAGTGTGCTTTTAAAAAGTATCAAGCCCTGAAGTATTTTTCTCTCATGTATATTCCAAAATCTATATTTTTGCTCCCAAGAACAGAGAAATAAAAAATCAAAACCTAGGAACTGCCAAATGCCATAGGAAGAAATGAAAGGGACTATTAAAAAACCCTTTCTCCCTACATTAGTGATTCTTGGTGGGAATCACAGAAGCCTCAGCTCCTTTCATTTTACCATGCCTTTGACCCCAGAATGCTGTTCTAGGAGTCAGGGAATTAGCAGAAAGTCAGCGTGTTGTACTCTGACCCTGAGACAACAGCCAGAGCAGGTTATCATAGGAATCATTATAACCTTAAAAGTGGGATTCTCAATTGGCTGGTTAAGCCTGCTTCAAGCTGTCAGAATGATGCAAAGCAGCATCTTTGGGTCAGAGAAACTGGCATTTTCAGGCTTTAGAGTGAAAAAGTGAATAGCAACCCTGCAATAAAGAGTTTTAGGATTCATCAGGCATAGACCCAGTTCTGTGTGCTTTTGGATGTTTCCTTGAGATCTTTTAGCATTCATGACTAAATCTATCACACAGAAAGTATCTTAAATATAATTAAAAAAAAATCAAAAAATAAACAACCAAAAGAAAAAAATGAGTCCTGGGCATTTTGCATTCCCAGTTAGAACTAAACTTGCACACAGCTATGAATCAGGCCATCTTTTCCCAGATCAGAACACACCATATTATCCAACTCATTTTGAGCTTTCCAACTCATGTCCAATGTAAGGTATTTTAGGAAATGCAAAATTCAGGGGGGAAGGTTTCATTCAAAAAAAACCCCAAAAACCCAACTATTTTATTTGTTAAATTAGATTAAACTCACAGCATTTTATGTCTAAATAACAAGAAAGGAGCTGGTAGAAATAGCTGTGTAATTCGAGGAGTTCTATGACATTAACCACTGTTGTTTGGCCCAGATTGCTCCACATAATTGGATAGTTATATTTTATCTACCACTGCATTCCTTCCCTCTGTATATTCAGCTGTAATTACCCTATCTTTCAGGATGATACCTTAGGCAGTCATGACTGTTGTGCTACAGGTAGCTAGGGAAACATCTTCAGCTTTAAAAGTTGTTACAGGTTTTTGCAGGTGTGTTTGAGACTAGCAGAGCATAAATGAAGTTTTCTGGTGCAAGAATTAGACAATATGGACCACATGCATGAAGGGGCAATTAGCACAAACAGGGGAATAATCTATGATAGTGGAAAAATAAACAGAGCTCTTTCACATTGAACCTGAAATCCCAATTACATTGCAGAACACAGTTGTTAGTCCCATAAAATAAATACAATTGACACCTTTGGGTTATGATTAAATCCTGCAAGCACTGAGCAAAACATATACCTTTTTCCTCTATAACACATTTTCCTTTTTGCTCAGAAACAAACATTCTTTTATATCCAATTCCCATCATAGCTATTTATATAAAGAAAATGATATTTAGTATCATTCTTTCTCTAGCTTATAATGTGCAAGAATCTTCTCTTTCCATCTCCAGAGAGATATAGCAAAACTAAGATCAATGATTCTGACAATATAATCATCCAAGTCAGGATTTCCCAGGAGTGCAATTAGTCTTATGTTATCCTCATGTATAGACCTTGCTCCTGGCTAACTCCAGACCATTTCAACAAAACACACTTCAACACAGTCACTGGAACAAGACCAGTTCTTAAAGATTCCTCTGGTGATGTCAGGTGGTACTTAAAACTCCTTCTCTGTATGTAACTCCTTGACATATTCCGCCTTCAGAAAGTGACCGTAGAAACAATAAAAGCATTTTAGATTGCCATGCATGCATTTCAGGAAGACAGTTGTTTGGATTACAGTGGTTTAGAGGCTTATAATGGAATCACGCTACATAAAACCCTGGGTGTCTACTTTGCTGTGTATAGAAAACACAGCACAATATACCTCCTGAGTATAGCAGAGTAATGAGGTCTAACCTTAAGGGATATTTCACATATGTATTTCTAAGAAGAAAACTGATAAAATTTCTACAAATTTCAAGTAAAAAGCAAAGCATTTAGCAGTTAACACTAAGAAATCAGAGATTATTTTTATTCCTGCCAACCATACTGCACAAAGACCAGGATAAAAAAAAAAAAGCATGGTACAGAAATTGGTTGTTTTTTTTTTTTTTTCTTTTTCGCTTTTTTTTTTTTTGTAATCTGATTTGATTTAACTAATATCAACCTTCCCTTCCACTTTGAGAACTGATTTTCACAGAGGGGTTTCTATGTAACCCTTATGTTCCAGTCCTTATAATAATGATGAGCATCACATCCCTTGGATTTAGTGGGGATACCAGGATCTCTGAAATTCATGTATGTTTAGGCATCTAGCCACCCAAAAAAACTTCAGTTCTCATTTGGAAAACAAACTGTTTATCACTGTTAGTATGAGACATTCACATACTGAACAAGAGTGTTTGTTACAGGTGACGTGGCAGGTTTCTGTGCTTTGTGATACTTTAGTCTCTAACACTTGAAATGTCAGCCAGATTCATGAATGAACAGCATTACCCCAATTCTGCTTGTATATCATGCAGAATTAGGAGGCTTGGACAAGGAGTCAGTACATTAACCAGTGAAGGTTCTAAACTACAGATCCCAAAAGGCCCAGAAGAAGGTGTTTCATGAGCACTGCTGTCTGCAGGTGAAGGTTAGGTCTCGTTGAAGGTACTGCTTAATGTGTGAAACTATTTACTTAGACATCTTCCTATGGGGACGGAAGGAAAGAATGTAAAAGAATGTTTTCCACTCTTTCTGCAGTAGCTCTTGTGCAACCAAGAACATAATTCTTGAAGTTATCAGGGCAGGAAGGAAAAGGCAGCTTGGCTTCAGACAGGCAGCAGGATTGCTTGCAGGAAAAGGGAGGTGGAGAATTCAGTTCCCTATCATTAAGTGCCTTAATGTAGTATGCATGAACCATTCAAAAGCCAGTAGCCAGCTTTCCATGGGAAGGAATAGTGAGAACTGCCACCCATACTGGGAAGATGGTGCTCTTTCCTGGATGATAGGAGCTGCAGCCACACAACTCCCTGGGAACTCTGAGGATTTTGACCAGGCTTGAGCTGCAGGGGTAGGCTTTGCCTAGCATTTTGGATGCGTGTGCTGGATAAGGATGGACTTGTTGATCTTACTAAAGCACAGATGTGAAACAAGACTTGAGATGTACAAGAGTCAGTGTTTCCTGATAAAAGCAGGGGGCAAACAGCTTTCCACCACCTGTACCAAACTGTAGTCCAGTTCAATCAACCAGCTTGGTCCAGTCTCACTGTTGAGGAGGACCCTCTGTTGAGGAGGACCCTTAGCTGGGATTGGGGATCCACATTCTCTTCCTCCCTGTGCTAGAATCCTGTTATAACATCTGCTTTTTACCTGACTTTTTGTATAATGTTGGTGTGACAAGGTTTTGTTAGCAGGAAGACTATAGGGATGACTTCTGTGAGAAGTTGTTAGAAGCTTCCCCCATGTCCAATGAACCAATGAAATAGGCTACAAGATGGACTCACCACTGCCATAGTTGAGCCCATCAGTGACTGATAGTGCCTCTGGGGTAATGTATTTAAAGCATAGAAAACGCTGTGCAGCAACAACTGAGAGGGAAGAGTGAGAACATGTGAGAGCAGCAGCCCTGCAGACTCCAAGGTCAGTGCAGAATGTGGGAGGAGGTACTCCACATGCCAGAACAGAGATTCCCCTCCAGCCCCTGGTGCAGACCATAGTAAGACAGGCTGTGTCCTGCAACACATGGAAGTCCATGGAGAGCAGGTATCCACCTGCTGCAGCCCATGGAGGATCCTATGCTGGATCAGGCAGATGCCTGGAGGAGGCTGTGACCCTGTGTGAAAACCATGCTGGCTCAGGCTCCTAGCAGAACTTGTGGCCCCATGGAAAGAGAAGCCCACACTGGAGCAGGTTTGCTGCAGGACTTGGAACCCTATGAGGGAAACGTTGGAGCAACCTATTCCTAAAGGGCTACACCCTCTAAGGGACCCATGTTGGAACTGTTCGTGAAGAACTGTAGCTCATGGGAAGGACCCACATTTGAGCGGTACGTGGAGGGCTGTCTCCCATGGGAAGGACACCATGCTGAAGCAGTCCACCCCTAGGAATGAAGGAGAAGCAGAGACCGTGTGTCATGAACTGACCACAGCCCCTATTCCCTGTCACCCTGTGCCACAGGGGGGAGGACAGAGAGAATTTGTGAATGAAGCTGGGCCCAGAAAGAAGGGAGGGGTGAAGGTAAAGTGTTTTGTAGTCTTATTTACCCTACTCTGATTTAACTGGTAATAAATTAAACTAATTTCCCCTAATTAAGTCTGTTTTGCACATGACGGTAATTACTGACTGATCTCTTCTTGTCCTTATCTTGATCCACAAGCCTTTTGTTATATTTTCTCTCCCCTATCCAGCTGAGGATCACTTTTGGTGGGAGTTGGTGGCCAACCGACCACACTTCCTTGTGTGGCAATCAACCTGTGTTGGTTCCCTTGAAGCCACATGGCACAGGGATGATGGTCACTGATGTCAACAGGACACAGTTTTTCTTCTTCACTTGGGCCAGACAAGCTAAAGAAGATGTGGATTTTCTGTAAGCTGGTCAGAGGTAAGCACTTGAACCCTTATCTCTAAACACAGCTTAGTAGGAGATCTCAGCTGGGGGAAGACAGATATGTAGTTAAAAATATAACGTCATACTCTCACAGATACTTTAACCTCTCAGTATAAGACAGATGTGACCACTCCTTCCCTCACTTCTGGGAAGCTTTCTATGACCAAGCTACTGTGCAAAAAGACAGCTCAGGTGAGGACTAGACAACAGAAATCATGAGAGAGCCTAGTACCTAGATGCTTGGTCTCCTGATCCTGAAAGAAGGAGATAACTCCTTGTTAACCAAGGAAACCAGTAAGAAAGCAAAAAAACCCATGGTTGTAGGCACCCACAAAGTTTTTCCTGAAACCTAGCTTCCTAAGGTGTCTGAGTCTGAACTGGGTTAGACTTTGTTTTTTCTCAACTGTTGCCCTGCAATAAGTGCCTATGCTGTTAAACAGCTGCTGGCTATAACATACCACCAGGAGGGAAACTGTGACTAAGCAGTGGAAAATTAGGGCTAAAGACTAGCTTTATACTTAAAATTTATGAAAGCTGCATGAGGATGCATGGGTCCCACAGATGGCCTCAGCCCATTAATCCAGCCTGTCCAGATGCCTCTGTGGAGCTTTCCTACCTTGGAGCAGATCACCACTCCCACCCAATTTGGTGTCATCTGCAAACTAACTGAGGGTGCACTCAGTCCCTTCATCCAGATCACTCATAAAGATATTGAAGAGAACTGGAATTATGGTCAATAAAGGGTTGAGGGGAAATTGGAAATACACTGAATTAGGTCTATCCAAATACGAAGAATGCAGCAAATTGCATTTTTGGGATTTGACCTCTTGTTCTTTTCCATTAATTCTCGTTGTCTTCAGTCTTCCCTTGTCATTGTCTTGCTGGAGTCTTTAGGCTATTCCATGCTTAACTTTAGCCTTGTGTTTCATTGAGGCTATTGAGGTTCAGGAACAAATCAACTAATTTTCAGCAAGAAAGCACAAGGTACTGCAAACTAACAGGTACTCTTTTCCAGAATTTAAGCTTTCATCTGAATGTCTGCCCTTTTATCAGCAATGATGCATATATGCTGTGAAGGTCAGGATTCTCACTGCTCAGAAACAAACTAAAGTGTGATACAAAAGGTACATGGCCCCATGGCCATGGAATGTGTATGTCAGCAAAAAATTGTGAAACACAGGTGCTTTTTTCAATGTGATGCATTGCTGAAATGCAGTCTCAGTACCCTCAGAACTTTGCTCCCACCTGTGCAGTGGTCTTGATTTTATACTCAAGGGAGGCTTGTAAACACTGTAGGAATAATGTTTTTTTTCAGACCTCCTGGAGCTTTTCGCTTACAGTGACATCCTTGATCGCATAAGTAACAAGAAAAAAAATTAAGAAACATGATGGGAGTCTGTTTTGTTGTTAGCTCATTCTTTGTTATTCTTTTGCAAAACATTCAGAAGAATGATAGGAGCTTCATAATAAAAGATCATTACTGTAGATATACTCTTATTGCAGCTTCTGGAGTAGAATCAAGAGCATTGGCAGGCTACACTGGCTTAAAATTGTGTTATTTGACAGGTAAAGATATTATTGAGAGAGTTTTAATTTTATTTCTGCATCCTTCACATAAAGGCAGGGGGTAGGGGGATGAAAGAAGGAGTTGAAGTGAGGAGACACTTATGCCCTACACAAAAATATCACAATAACATGGTGGTTTTGTGGGGGAATTCCATTCTCCATATACTATTCATTTGAACTGTTAGATTAATACAATGTCTGTAAAAACAGGGGTCTGTGGGAGCACACAGGAAAGACACTAAAGTCTAATAAATGTAGGAAAAAGAATGGCAGCTGATAAGTTGGAACAACAACAGAAACAATTCCATCACATAAATTAAAGGAATTGCAGTGGAAAATGTATAATATGAAACAGCAAAAGAGACAGGATAATGATATATTGAAACTCCTGTGCCTCATACTTTGGAGTAACAATGTGAAATTTGGCAAAGAAAAGTATGCCCTTCTCATGAACCCTTTATCCCCACACCCCAGAATCTGCGTTCAGTAAAACAACTTCCATTCATACATATGCAAGTAAAGGTTGGGATTTAGCTTGACCTTGACTTGACAATATAACCAGGTAGGTTTAGGAAAAAAGGAAAAGGGGACCCATCAGGAGGACAGAGAAGTCCCTCCCCAAATCTTGGACATGCTCTATCTTGAGTGCCCTTGGTTTTGTGCACCCCATAAAGCCTTTAAAGAAGTTACATCCAACACTGCAGAGTGTTCTTGTCCACTGAGTGATGACCTACTACTGCTTTCTGGTATCAAATTAGTTTAAGTGACGATAGGCAATTGCATAACTGAAACTTGTGCCATAATGGTAATGCTCATAATGAGACCAGAAATCCACTTTTTGTAATTTTTTTGCCTTCTATGTGCTTGACATAAAAAATTTGACGTTCTTTCAAGCACACTAAATTTCAGGCATTTTCAAATAGCATGCAGCATTTTTTTCTTTTTAAGTCATTCCCCTGAAATATAAGCCCTGATATAAATCTAAAACTACAGCTTTCCTCCCTAAGGAGGAAGTATCTGCATTGAGCAAACACTTCAGTCCTTAAGACAAGCACATTAATTTAAAAAGGGCAGGAAAATGGAGCTAAGGTATTGTGGGGTTACTGGAAGTGGAACAAGAATTAATAAAAAGCTGTATATAAAGTTCAGTATGAATGATAAACAAATGCGCTGCTACTTTGCCCATTATTCCACACTTTCATTTCTCTTCTCCCATTTCTCCTAAATTATGGTCAGGTTAATGTCTCTGACTAGTCACTTAGAGCCATTATAAGGTTCCTGCTTGTGTGACTCCATGCAGACTGTTAGTTGTGAGCTACAATAAAAGACAAAAAAAAAAAGAAAAAAGAAGTCTGTCCCATATATTCCTCTATCCCACAGGGCCTCATTGTTCAAATAAGCTGTTTCTTTCACAGGTACTATGAAAAGCCAGATTCTGTGAAAAGTGAAACTGAAAACTGCATTAGGAAAAATATTGAAAAAGCTGCATCATGGTAATTGTCACATTTTGGACCAGGTTCAGTAAAGGGATGTTTATTTTGTTCACTTGTTCACTTTTAAGAAATGCCATCTCTGTTTGCTATGATTTGAAAGTCCATACATAAATAATTCTGGGAGCAATTACCAAATGTTGTGATTTTAGAAACATATTTTCTATGTATTTATATGCACAAGCCACTGCACAGCTTTAAATATTAAATTTCACTGGATTCTGCATCTTCCTGATTGTTACTGTGCCACAAATTGTGCCCTGCATCATCACTAGGACATTAATTTCAATTTTGACAAATGTAAATGCCAGTAAATTATGAAAAATGAAATCTATCAGTATGAAATGCTTTGAGGACAGATCACCATGAGGCAAAGAGAAAAACAGTCAAGAAATTCCCTTCTCCTTTCTTTTGTAAACAACAGCTTAATGTGTGAATGACTTGAAGGAAGAGTGCCTCTGGTGTGCTGCTCCCTGCAGTTTGGTTCTGAGAGCCTCAGTTTAGGTCAAGAAAAGAAAAGAAAAAAAGAAAAGAAAAGAAAAGAAAAGAAAAGGAAAAGAGAAAAGAAAAGAAAAGAAAAGAAAAGAAAAGAAAAGAAAAGAAAAGAAAAGAAAAGAAAAGAAAAGAAAAGAAAAGAAAAGAAAAGAAAAGAAAAGAAAAGAAAAGAAAAGAAAAGAAAAGAAAAGGAAAAGAGAAAGAAAAAAGAAAAGAAAAGAAAAGAAAAGAAAAGAAAAGAAAAGAAAAGAGAAAAGGAAAAGGAAAAGGAAAAGAAAAGAAAAGAAAGAAAAGAAAAGAAAAGAAAAGAAAGAAAAGAAAAGAAAAGAAAAGAAAAGAAAAGAAAAGAAAAGAAAAGAAGGAAAAGGAAAAGGAAAAGAAAAGAAAAGAAAGAAAAGAAAAGAAAAGAAAAGAAAAGAAAAGAAAAGAAAAGAAAAGAAAAGAAAAGAAAAGAAAAAGAGAAAAGGAAAAGGAAAAGAAAGAAAAGAAAAGAAAAGAAAAGAAAAGAAAAGAAAAGAAAAGAGAGAAAAGAAAAGAAAAGAAAGAAAAGAAAAGAAAAGAAAAGAAAAGAAAAGAGAAAAGAAAAGAGAAAAGAAAACAAAAGAGAAAAGAAAAGAAAAGAAAAGAAAAAAGAGAAAAGAAAAGAAAAGAAAAAAGAAAAGAAAAAGAAAAGAAAAGAGAAAAAAAAAGAAAAGAAAAGAAAAGAGAAAAGAAAAGAAAAGAAAAGAAAAGGAAAAGAGAAAAGAAAAGAAAAGGAAAGAAAAGAAAAAAGAAAAGAAAAGAAAAGAAAAGAAAAGAAAAGAAAAGAAAAGAAAAGAAAAGAAAAGAAAAGAAAAGAAAAGAAAGAAAAGAAAAGAAAAGAAAAAAGAAAAGAAAAGAAGGGTAGGGGAGGGTAGGGGAGGGTAGGGGAGGGTAGGGGAGAGGAGAGGAGAGGAAAGGAAAGGAGAGGAGAGGAGAGGAGAGGAAAGGAGAGGAGAGGAGAGGAGAGGAAAGGAAAGGAAAGGAAAGGAAAGGAAAGGAAAGGAAAGGAAAGGAAAGGAAAGGAAAGGAAAGGAAAGGAAAGGAAAGGAAAGGAAAGGAAAGGAAAGGAAAGGAAAGGAAAGGAAAGGAAAGGAAAGGAAAGGAAAGGAAAGGAAAGGAAAGGAAAGGGTTTTAGGAACTCAGCTGTCATCCTGTGCTACACCATTAACTCAGGGGTGGCTCTGCCAAGGGGGTGCTTAGCACTGCACGAGTATTCCAGCTTGAAAAAATGATAAAATTTGATCCTTGTAGAATACATTAATCTTCACCCCAATTCTATGTGACATTATCTGCAGTTGATTTAACAGCATAGCTTCACAAATGAAAGTTCAATGCAGGGGAAGTTCCTCTGAAATCTTAGATTGTGCAATGAATATTATCTAAAACCTACAGCCCAGAAAGAAAGGTGTCTGCCATTAACTGCACCAACAACTAGACCAAAAGTTGAAATTACAGATATTCATGACCAAGTCCCAAATACTTTACGGACCCCATGTTCCCAGACACCTATAGATTTCCACAGAGGAAAATCTGACCAAACTACAGATATTTTCTCCTTCTTGTAATGAGCGCCATACCTCCCAACACCTTTGCACACCCAGTGATGCACTCAGCTCTGGAGGAGCAGTTCAAATCCAGCAATAACAAAACAACACCCAAAACTTGATATAAACCTACATAACTTTCCCAAATCTGAACTTCAAGAACTAAGAGTGGAACAATGACATCCACAAACTACTAAGGCAGGTTTTAGGTATACAGCTCTTGTCGCTGGATGTGTCGGGCACAGCTGGTGCCCCAGACCTGAAGAAGAAAGGTACCAATGCAGAACATTTGCACACACCTGTATTTTTGCCACTGGTACTGTAAAGAGAAAGGCAGAAGTTCCTCCATACAGGAAAAACTGCTGTTCTCACTTCATGTGTTTAAGGGCATTAAACAATGAAAGAACTCTCTAACAAAAGGGTCATTTGTGTCTTAAAGGATGTTAAAAAAAAAAAAAAAAGAAGGAAACTTTTTGACTTTTTGAATATGCCATTACCATTAAATCTCATATAAAATGCAACTTAGAGTTTTGTCACCAAAATCGACTCCTGATCATATTCCAGCTGATTTCTATAAAACCAGAACAGTTGCTTTACCCTCTGGACTTACCAAATAACTCAGCAGGAATTAATGTGGTGAAGCATGAGTGTATTTAAAGCTCCCAGTGCCACGACACTGCTGGAAGTACTCCTCAGCAGGTTCATTGATTTTTTTTTGCTCTGGAAGAAGAGGGGGTCTCATACCACATTTCCTGAGGATGAGAACTTGTTCCAGTCCTGGTTTACATCTCAGAGATGCCATTAAGCTGTCCAGTATATGAATTCCGATATCCTACATGCTGTGCTGTACAGCCAAACACAGAACTTCAGAGGTTCATATATTCAACCACAAAGTAATAAAACTGAAGTAGCTCAGGTCAGATTTAGTGAAAATTCAGTTAGCAGAGGAGTGGAAATGGTGGCTGGAAACAACATTTCTGCCCCTTCTAGCCCTGCCAAAAATGCTGTGAAGGGAATTTACACTCTGGCTTCAGCCACATGCCGGGTGGCTCTCAGCTTCCAACACTGCTGTTGTCTCCAGTGGTTTGCACAACACCAGTTTTTTCTGGTATAAATTTGAAGATTCCACATGATCACAATGAATTATGCTTAGAGCAAAAAGTCCATATCCAGTGCAATTTCACCTCTTAATAAGATCAAAGCTACTGCAAACCCAGTTTTAAGAAATGCATAAGAATGATGAGCATTTATATGAGTCTTTCCAGCAGCCCTTATCTCACAATAATTAGGATGTGTGTGGAGTTCTCCAAGTCTTTCATTTCCTTCTCAAAAATTAATAAAAGGTCTGTCTATCTGATTAATAGTCAATGTTTTCCATGTACTCAAGCTTTCATCTCTCAAGAACAGCTAGACATGGTTTTCAGATATTGCTGAGGGTGCAACATGTAGAATTAACTAGAATAATAATCCACAAAGAAAGAATCCGTGACATTGATTGTCATGTCATTTGTATTAAGTAAGGTGGGAAGAATAGCTGTGCGGAATTAGGATGATGTTACGACTTACTATGAGAAGACTGCACTGTGAGAGTTGCAGAAGAGGAGGAAAGTTTATTCTTGGTTTGTTTCTACATGACCCACTCAGTGGCCAGTAACACCTATCACCTGGTAATTCTTTGTTGCCCAAAGTCAGATGTATAGACATTGTCAGCTGACTTTAAGTCAGCTATTACTCATGATACAGAATCATCATGAATGGTGATAAATGATAATTAGTGCTCCTTTTCAAAGGGGTACCAAAAATATATGCTGAGCTTAGATCTGCATAGAAAATTAAGAAATTCTTCTGCGTTTTGGTTTTGGTTTTGGCTTGGTTTGGTTTTGTTTTTTTTTTTTAAGAAGTTAATGAAAAGAACTACTTTTGCATTTTGGAGAGCTTGAAAGTGGGACTGAAAATTCAGATAAAATGAAGTACACTGAATTAGAGCTGTTTTCCACCTGTTTTTCCAATATCTCTGATAGTGATAATGGTGTCAACAGGGAAATTACAATTTCTCAACTAAATCAAATGTGATTACTTGAAAAAGTGTTCTTCCATATATGCTTTATAACCTTTAATAAGAAAATATGGCTACTGTTTCCATAAGTAGATTTGAGAGCAGATGCATGGCATTAGTGAGACTATACTGTGTAACCTTCCTATGGGAAAACAAAAGCAAATAAAGTAAAAAAAAAAAAATAAAAAGGAAGAAAAGAGAAGCTTGAAACCTGAGAATATCATAAAGTCCAGGTGTGAATCATGGTGTTAAAATCATTGGTATCCTTGATCTAAGTAAAACAGAAAGCTGAGCTAATTCAGGTGCTGTATAAATAAAAACTTTCTAGTTGTATTAGAACAGACTCTGAGACCAAGAAAGAAATACCAACATATACAAGCAAGATAACAGTATAGCACTGTTCATTTTGATAGCAGACAAAGATATACAAAGGTACATCCGAAGGCTGTGAAGGACTTCAACTACTCCATTTTAATCATATATTATACATTGCCAGGAAATCACTGCATTTTTTCTTAACTGAATGACAAAAAAAGAGATCCCACATCATTCCCTGTGCTTCTTACAGAAAATTGTGTTTGAAATCTACTGAGCTGACTCAACCTCTGTTGATGCACTATCAACATCAAACTACCATATTTGCAAAAGCAACCCATCAAAAAGATAATCTGACAATCTAAAAAACAGAGGGGTCCCTAGGGCACATATAGAAACATCTTGTCCCCATCTGAAATGGCATGAACTGGACAAACATGTCTATCAGTGAGCAGGTACCAGTCCTGGCGAGGTAGAGAGGAGCATTTGGAAGAGTGTCTTTTAGCCACAGCACATTGCATTTGCAAGCTCAAGCTCTGCATATTCAGGGAAAGGAAGTGAAGATTTAGAGGCAATCTTGCAGCCATCCTCAACTCAGGATTCAAAAACAGTTTTTGGAGGCTTCCCAATACCACTGTAATGTGAAGAATTGTGGTGGTAGCTACTGGTCATATCTTCCCTTTATCCAAACAAGGGTAAGAAAATGAGTTTAAGAGCAAACACCTCTTCATGTTTGTCCTCTTGACTTTTCTTCTACACGTATCACATGAATTCTAAAGTTTGCAGCAAGATATGAAAAAGCAGAGACATCTCAATCTTAAGAGTTAATTCAACATCCATGTGTTACAAAGTATATTATGCATTATCTTGTAGCAGTTGTCCTCTGAGATGATTAGTTTCCAAAGTCCATCATCTAGCTATAGGAAATTTAGTGAAAAGCAAGTCAAGATTAATCAGTCTTATTTAACAGAATGATAAATATTGCCTACAGTCATATCAGAATAGCAGTTGGTCATATTGCCAAAAGAGTCTTGCAAATGGAAAAGTTATAAATAAATAGATAAGCTTTTTGGTTTATTTGCTTCTTGCTTAGAAAAAGAGCATGATTTTTTCATCAGGTTAAAGAAAGCTCAGTGTATTTAGGCTCTCAAGTGAAAGAGCAGATTGAGACAAAAAGCAGAAAAGAAAAGACTGATTACCTACTTAAACCATGAGAATCAATATAATGAATGCTAGGGGTTTGATTATTGTCAGTGATATTTTTTAAATGCGGATTGAAGCTCCATGAGGCAAGAGAGTACAGTCATCTCCATTTTGTGGTAGGGGAACTGGTACAAAACCTATTTTAATGAGCTCTGGCTAAATCTCAGCTCTGTGACCCTAACAGCCCAAGCTTGAACCCTTTCCCTTATCCTCCAGTTGTGCTGGAAACATGCTGACAGCGGCTGAATAACTGCAATGGAATGGAGTTTGGGTTGGTTTTAGTAGGCTCCCTTGCATATTGGTTTTTTCCAGAGTAATGATATTCTTCCCCTTGCAGGCCCTAAATTGCTTTCCCATTTTGTTTTTGTGCTTTCACAGGCATAATGCTTGTGTCTTATTTTCTGTAAGGCTCTTTGAAAATTGATTTTTTTATGTTTTAATTAGAAATTCCTCAAGAATGCTTTTTTCTGAAGTTGAAAATGAAGTTTCAGGGAGTGGTTAGATCCATTCCCTTAAAAATTTCCACAGTTTTTACTATCAATCAAAAAAACTAAGCATTGACAATCTAAAATATGAAAAAATATGGTAACGTTAGCTGCCAGCAATTGTGCCACTATGACAGCACAAAGCAGAAAAAAAATATTGCATTTTTAAGCATTCGCAAATGAAGTAGACTTATACCCTCAGAACCCTAAGTCTCCATGTATTCCCAAAAGAAAAAAAAAGTGAGTTCATGTCTTCTCCCTGAAATTTCCATGGAAGTCATAAGAGGGTGAGGCCTTATTTAGTACCATTTTGTCAAGCCAAACCCAAACTGCAGATCTACCTTGGTGCTGAGACAGATTAATTTCCAAACGGGAAGATTTTGAACAGAAGTCCAAGAGATGCAACTGTGGGAACCAGCATCAGCCAGCTCCTGCACCAACTGAATCAAAGACACACAAGGTTTCAGATGTCACTGTTTGAAATCTCTCCTTTCAATATAAAATCTATTTAGAATCAGAATCAATCAGTTTAGAAGTCAAGCAAAAGTACTTTGATTTTTATTGATAAAATTGTGGACACACAATGATTTGAACATCTTGAATTTTCCTGCAGCAGGCTGTTATTTATTTATTGTAACCCTGTATAAAAGCGAACTGGAATAAATACCAACATAAGTTTAAAAATGACGTGCATTATTCGTGCCGTCACAATACTGTATCTTAATATTTTATCACAAGAAAGTTTGTAAAGTTGTCTTTAAAGTGCCAAGAAAGCTAAATATATATGCTCAGTCTACGAACAGGAGAAAATCTCATCTCTCTCTCTGCTTTCCCAGCCGATAGCTCTTGTCATCAGAACTATACAGTTTGATTGTGATGGATTCACACTGAAGGAAGGGACATCAGTGTCATGAAAATGAGGGCTACACAAACATATAGGTTACTCAGTTTAGACACGCACTGACTGTTCAGGCCAATTATCCAAAGCGCTATACCCAGTGTTATTTTCCAGTGGCTCCCTTAGGGAAGAAAGGCTAGATGACTGCTTCGAGGGGCATTTCTCTCGATGGGGTCATCTGAGGGGCCCATGTGCACAAGGAAGATTGCTGGAAAAGGAACAGAGGAGAAAGACTAGTAAGTTTAGCCCAAGGGATGAGGAAAGGTAGAACCCTTGAAATATCTTTCTTTTTGGTGATGTTTTTTGGATCTCAGAGGGACCAAATAACCACAGCTTCTGTTTAAGTTCTCAAAAATTTGCTTGGAGCACCTCAAGCAACAAAACGAAAAATGACTTTGGTTCCATCTGGTAAACTTTTTCCTATGTAGAAGGTAACTTTTACCAATATCAGCCTTAAATGTTGCGGGTACAGAGAGCAGTAGAAAAGAAGCAGTTTGCAATATCACCCCATTTTGGAATCACTTAAAATAAATGCCAGGAGCCTTGAAAAGGCTTTGCTGGCAGTAGAATATCTGAATATAAAACTGAAAAACCATTTTGAAAACTCAGAGAGGAACTGTGGTCCAATTGGATCAATAATTTGGAGCACAGGACTCAACCATTGTGACCACACAACAGAAATAATTGCAATCACTGCTAAAAAAAGTAACATATCTCAACACAGCTGAGATCAGGCTAATGATTCACTTTGTTTTAAATGTGAATTATTGGAAGCAGGAATCAGAAAGTTCAAGGATGAAATTAGCCTCAAAACAAATTAATCTATTTTAAAAGGGTTTTTTTGGGGGGAAAAGAAAAAAAAGATCCCAACTTGTACAGTACAGGAGGAAAAAAAAATAATCTTCAGAATACAACTCCAAGCTTCCAAGCTCAAAGTTAATCTGATGATATATCTGAATACTGATAACCCGGGCACAGATCCATCTCCAGAGAGAGATATGCCTGCTATGATTATCTCTCTGGTAGCTGTCAAACAAAGAGATATCATTCTGTCTACAGTTAAACAACAACAGATGGAACAGACCCTCAGCCAAGGTAAGTAGCATCACTCCAGTGCTTTCAAATGGAGCCTTACTGTGCTTTGCACCAGTTGAAGATCTGTTCCAGATCTCTGTTCCAAGGCTAGGGTTAATCTTATCTTTAATATAAGCTGAGATCATCACCAAAGAAGCTACAGAAGAAATCATGTCTTTAAGACACAGCCTTATGTTTGTGGTATCATTATGTCATGTACTATCATCAGTTTCCACTTATTTCAGAGGACACTTAACATGTAAGGCCTCTCAACTTCATAAATTCATGAGCTACAATATTCCTCAAAAGCACAAAGTTCTTGAGCTAGAAGATGTCCTGGTTTACCTGATTTTGCATACCAGGTGCCTGAATGGCTTTTGGAGACTCCACTGAAAGAAACAGGAATTTTTAGACACAACTCATTACATGTAAGGGGGTTGCTTAAAATTGGTGAGATGATTCAAGCCCCCTGCAAATACAATTCTCCCTGTGTTGAGTATAAAAACACATAAACAACTTGCACGGAGGCTCATATCTATTTTGCAGTTACTTACGTGTAGGTGAGATAAGTTCTATATGTTGTGTCAAATCCTTTTTCAGCAATCACAGTTCTCATGCTTTCTGTAACATAATAGATAAATTAGGTATTCAAAAATAATAAGAAATATGGTTCCTAAAATTCATATGGTGATTTAAGATTATTTTATCTCCAAGTCAAAATAAATGATCCACCAAGAACAGGTGAGAATTCTTCATACATTTCATATACAAAGAATCTCTTAAAAAAATAAAAAAAATAGAAAGAATCTTCATTCCAGAATTCCTGTAAGACTAACAATACGTGATATCTTGACCCAAGAACATAGCATTTTGTCTAGAATACAATATGTAAGAAAATTATTTTCTGTTCTCTCAAGTGCTTTAATCTTGAAATTACCTTAATCCACTGATAATCATAATGCAATATATTTCAGTTTGGTCATACGTTTGCCAAGTTGTTCTGAAAAAAATGGGCTTAAGATACGTGTATTAAAATTGTGATTCACCGATATCACAAAGGGAAAATGGCTATTAGATGAGCCATTCCTGCCAGTACAGTCTTGTCCCTCAAAGAACATTTCCTGCCCTTTTGCCTAGTCTAATTTCAAAGTCCATCTGGGTGTATAAGCTGTGCTATTATGAGCAAGTATATTATTAAAAAGTTATTAAAATGTGTAATGTGTTTTGGCTGCATATTTTTTAGCCAAAGATCTCTCTGTATTACTCAGTGTGGGGAAAAAAAAAAAAATTACTTCTTCAGATGTTATGCAATAGTCTGAAGCAACCACAGTGGCTAAGCCTTTTGCAGAGATGTCTGAAGCAACCACAGTGGCTAAGCCTTTTACAGAGATAGCAAAACATGCCTCATAAGCTTATTATAAGTGCAGCTACAGCAAGCTGGAGTTTAAGGCCACCTGCAAACTGCAGTCAGAAATCTTTACAAGCACTCAGATGATGAAGCTCTCCCTCAGTCCCATAACCCTGCAGATACATTAGTGTCAGTTTGCTAATGCAATTGTCTGCTTATAAGCTGCAATGATTCCAACATAGATGTATCTAAAGGGATATGCCACAAGATAGAAAAATGGTATTATAAGAGAGACAAGAGCATTAAAACATATATTGTGGCCAGAAAAAAGAGCTCTTAAAAAAATCTGTCCAGACCAGTTAATTTTTCTGAGATCATTTGGAAGGTTCATGTAAGAAACAGGCACTTTGCTGTACACCAGAACCTTGACTGATATCTGTTGACTCTATATCAGAAGAATAAATGCTTTGAAGGAGAAGAAAAGGTTTTCGTTTATAGTGTAAGCTAAATGCAACTCTCTCAACATCAATGAATAATCCTTCCTTCTTAAGTGGCCTCTTTACTCTGATATCCAAGCAACATACAGTGCTTAAAAGGTTCTTTCGTACCTCAAAATACAGTCACACATTCACTGTTAGTGCAAGTTATACTATCCTCATTTTACAAGCCAAAACCTCAGAGGCAGAAGCACATTATCTCAGCACCCAGCCCCAGCTTATAGCTCCCAGAATGAGGTTCTTGATATAATGAACAGCAGATCCAGATTTTAGAAAAAGATTCACAGCAGTCAAAAAAATTGAAGGTTTTCTCAGATATTACCTGTTCTACCTAAAGACATCTGTGAGTTTGGCATCTGCAGATTCAGAGCTGAAAATCTTGAACTAGAGTAAGACACCTAAAGCAAATACTCAGATACAGAAAAAGGAATTTTTATAAAGGCAGCAAAGGCTACAGCAGTATGGCAGCAGATAGATGTTTAGAGCACACCTGCTTGGGAAGCAGGAGGACTAGGCTTCAAGTCTTCTTAATTCTGCAGAATTCAGATTCATGTCTCAGGCTTTTAAAAATTTCTCAATCACCAGACTAACAGTGAAAGAAAAGCCAAAAATGAGTTACTGTAAGATGACTTACCAGAACAGAGAGCAGACATAACAATGTTGGATAAAACATAGTAAAAAACATCTGTCGTTCTGGGAGGGAAGATCTGAGGGATCTGGTAAATGCTAATAGAGGGCCTTGTTCTGGTAATGAGCAGTAGACATAGCAATGGTCTCTTCCCAAAGTTCACCTCAGAGGAGAGGTAGAGAAGTACATTCAGAATTAGATTGAACCTAGCAAGAGTTGAGTTTAAAAAGTCCATACAAACTGCAACACAGCAGGTTATGCCTGGTAAAGGGCTGTCATCTCTGATGCTTTCCTATCTGTTCATGACCTAAGGAAAGGGTTCTAAAACCTTGATGACCCTAAGCTCAAACTCCATTCTCTGTTATTTTGCTGTGAACACAAAGCATGCCAGGACTTTGATTCAGGGATGGTTTCCCCACATTGTGCTGCAGTTGGGTAAAATTGGTAAACATTTTCTGTGGAAGTAGAAAGCAGAAGCAAAAGCTGTGCCTACTAACCACAAGCTTTGCTGTCATTTGTCATGTCCTACATGTGCAATTTCTCTGCTCATGAACCTCACTTGTCTTTCCTGCAGGGGAACACACCTTCCACAATAGGGATAGCAGTTAATCTTCTCTTATTGCAGAGTAGAACACAGTAAGAGGTAGTAAATTTTAAATGCCACATATTGAAAAGAACCTACAGGTCATATCTTCCCTCTTCTCAGAGCATTATATCCACTGTGAGGATGCACAAAAAGTGGTCGACAGGTCTTTCCTTCCAAGCTTGAAAAATTTTTATATCCCTGTTGCTAAAACTACCACACTTTGTGTAGAACTCAATGCTCTCTGCACATGCCAGGCACTCAGAGGACACCTAGCACACCAGGACTTCAGCGTTATGACTGATTTGTCATTACTAAATAGACTTCAAATGAGGCTACTTTTATTCTCAGCCCATCTAAGTACGGTGGTGCCTTTGAACACATTTAAATGATCTTCATCTATTCTTTCCTAGTCAAAGCCATGGCATCCATGTCCTCTCAGGCACCTAGGCTGAATTTTCATGGACACTCCTCGAACAAAGACACCTAATTTAAGCTTGAGTTACATTCTAGGTTCCTAAGTGCTTTATTGGATGTCAACCAGACCGAGAAACTTGCCCAAGGTCACACAGAAAGTCTATGGCAGAAAAGGAAACTGATCTGGGGTCTCAGGTCTAGGACTAGCACTGCAGCACTAGGAACATCTTTCCCCTTTCGGCTGCTCCTATTGAATCTAAAATGACAGAAAAGACCAGAAAAGTTAATGACAGGAACGAACATGCTGTGGAATCAATTAGTTTCATCTACAAGATTCTGAAATATGATCTATACTTGCGTTTATCCATTTATTACATTCTTACCCTCTGCAGATGATTGCACAAATGCCAGATCCATCTATTTATAAAGTATTCAAGTGTTCTCTAATGTACCACTTCCAAGTGCAAGCAGTATGTACTGACCAGCTATCATAACGATCTTGGCAATGATTTGTACACCTGTTAGGATTTCAATTTATCAAAGACAGACATATTTGTATTTCTGTCTATGACTGCATGTGCATGAAGTAGGAAAGGATGTTAAAACAATACTACTGCTTTAAGAGCAGCCAGGAGTTAAGATTTATTGCTCTGTCCTTAGCTCACCCATGCTCTGCACAGCTCTCATATATGCACAGAAACAGCTCATGAACATAACTGATATGTGAAAGAAAAAGAGTCTGAGGCAAAGACTGAGAGTTAAATCCAACAGCAAAAACACCAGTTGAGTTCACAGGGCTCTGGAATGGCTGTGTTGAAATCAACCAACCTTTATCAAATGTCAGAAAAAAGTCTGAATTGCACCTACCATTGTCTAGACGACATGGTTTTCGGATGTGGAATGTTTGATTTTCCTGTGATTAATGAAGGAGATTATAACAGGCTTTCCCATTTGAAGACTGTTAATATTCTTCTCACATTATAATGGCCCCAAAGGATCTTGGGGAGCGTACAGGCACTCCCACTGATTCCCTGTCGTTTGCCGTACAATCGGTGCAATTTCAATAGACCGGTTTCTTTCAGACTCATTACACACATAAGTGGTACGCCCCCATTATCAGCAGAGCATTGAAGTGCTAGATAGTAATGACTCCTTAGGAAGTAGACTGTATATCAACCTTCAGCAGAGTGTGTTTTATAGACCAGGTATAAATTCCATAGGAAATGCTGACAGACCCTTGACTGAAACAGTACCTAGCAGCACCGTCACCCTGCAGTGACAGGAAAGAGTTAGACACTGCCCTGCCCTCATTTTGCAGCACAACTGAGGTTAATCAAACTGCATCCTTGAAAATGCATATGAGTTTCTACCCCTGCATTTCCTAGCAGACTAACTAACTTACCATCCCATCAAAAAAAAAAGTT
Source organism: Pezoporus flaviventris (assembly GCF_033815535.1). NCBI lineage: Eukaryota > Metazoa > Chordata > Aves > Psittaciformes > Psittacidae > Pezoporus > Pezoporus flaviventris. The sequence continues at coordinate 142,749 of NW_026892827.1, forward strand.
GGTCACCCACAGGATGTTTCATTTGAGGACATTCAACCTCATTTTATCATGATAACTGCAATCACCACCTCTAAGGTGATTCCAAGGTGGGAATGCTTCATTGAGGAATATTTACCCTTTATCCTTGCTATCAGTAATATTATTAATAATTTTCTGCATTTTCAGATACTTCACAACCCATCTATTGCCCTTTGAAGGTACCACCCTAAGGTGTAGAGGTTTGCTATAGCATAGTCAGTGCAAACATGAGTAAGTTGAATTTTGTGAAAATAACAGCACTTCATGAATTACCAGGGACTGAGGAATGGGAAAGGATCAAAATAAATAATTAACAACAGAGAACTGCAATGCAAAAGTGTTTTAGATATGCTAGACAATAACATAATATGTAAGTATACTTTTTTTATGAGAGTTTAGTATTGATCATTGTGCTAATAAGCTTCTGAATCACTCAGACATATTGTTCTAATATTAATTAGTTGTATTTTATAACTGAATCTGCAAGACAAAATAACATCCTTTATGACAAGTAAACAGGCAACACTCATTGTAATAGCATCTTCTCAATTTTTTAAGTTAAGAATACAATTATTAGCTGACAAAACTTGAATTTTATAAACAACACAGTGGGAACAAGTATGATGTCCGTCTTTGAGACTTCTTTATTTCCATGAAAGTCATCTAATTGCAGTTACTTACAACTTTAAAAATTTACTTTGCAGGATAGAGACAATCTTCTTCCTGGAAAGACTGCAAAACCTGTACAGTTATTGTTGATCAGCACAATGAAAACTATGCTCTCATCTTCTAATAAAAGTACTTCAGTAATACTTAACCCGATGAATGACCTGAACACTTCTGTTGTTCCAGGAATGGATTCTAGGTACTGGATACTGCTGTGCACGGTTTATAGAACATACTTACATTTTAAGTACATTAAATTTTCACGAACATGCCCCAATATGGACATAAAACTTAAATTAACTTGCATGTAACGGCATGCTGTTAGTAAGACTAATACACAGAAAATTAATAAGCTTCTAGTATCTTCAAAATACAATTATTGCATACTGCAGGTATTGTATTTCTAAATAGGTTCTTAACAGCCCCTGGTTGTAAGTCAGTTGTTTAACAGGGAGATCAGAAAGAAATAAAAGGCCAGTGATTTGTGTACGTTCCCTGAGCCATATACTTTATATTATTGTTACAATTACATTACCTTACTCCTCTTCCAGCAAGTCAATTTCTAGTGTTGTGAATAAAAACAAGTACACACATTGCACTGAGATTTGTGGATTTCCTGGAGTTTCATATAACTTTTGGTCTGGCTCCCATGGCACAATCTCAACTGTAAAACAAAGTTTGGCAGTCTCTGAATTTCAGAAACAGTTGTAGAAGTATACGCTCAAAGGAAAATGAATTCTAAACTGCAAATATCCCTGCTACCATATAGACTTGGCTCACTTCTTGACCCAATCCCTTCACTTTCATGATATGTCTCATCTTGGTTTAACTCATTGCCAAAGGACAAGATTACAGCAACTTTAAAATGGTTTATGTTGGCTTGAGGGAGTGTTGTCCGGTCAGGGTTTAGTCAGAAATGGTCTGTGTTGACATGACTCAGGTCTGGGAACTCACTTGCCTTCATTTTCTTTCCAGTTTACCATGCTTAAACTCAATGACATGTATCCTTGCTTGAAGGCAAGGGTTTTTTTTCTCCATAGACACTTGAAACCTTCAACCATACTTCTGTTTTTATTTTAAACTTCAATAGCTTCCTGGGAGAAGGTGGGTGCTGATACCAAAAATCATGACACAGAATTATGTTAAAACCTCGTGCGCTATTGTACAAGCATATAATCCTGTGTAATGGAAGTAAAAATGCATATTTGAAGAGATAACCTTTTGTACTCATAAAAAATGTTCCAATGAATATTTCTGAATTTAAATACAACCAATAAGCTTGAAATAATGGCTTGAATAGGGAGTTGTTTAACAGTAACAGGAAAATCTTTAATCACAGTAGAAATATGGAGGCTCTTGACAGTCTATTCTGTCACCAGAAAGGTGATAAACCCTAGACTAGTCCTCTACTTTTTTGTCTGTACAAGGCAGAAGTACCCACTGTTCCCACTACTTCTAGTTCTGACTTAATGCACTCCTTTGGAAATTGTCTAACATTAGGAGAAAATGGAAACATGTAGATTTTCGCAAAAACTTATAGCTAAATAATACAAAACAAACTTTTTTTTAACATTCTTTTTGTGTCTTTTATTCCATGTGTGTCATTTACCAGATTGTCTCTCATTATCTACAGTTTTTACTGGCATTTCCCTGAGCCTATTTTTGCAGAGGAAAAGAGAAAGTCTCACACACATCTGTGCGTTATCCCTCCAGTTCTCTGTTCTTTGTTCTATTTTCTGTAGAACACAGGTAGTTTGTCACAAAGAGTTCTACATAACTTTTTCTGAATTACCCTTGAAAGTTATTTTAGCCAATTCTAGAGTCAATAAGTAACTAAAATGGTATGGAGTCACTTTTACTCACTTTCCACTTCTAAACTGCACTAACGGTGGCCTTAATTTACATGCATGATCCAAAGTAACTTTGCAACACAGAAGTATCTGAAAACTCTGCAGAAACTGAAGATGGAAAAGGTGTTCCAAACATTAATTTTGTCCCAAAAGCATGTCTTTCATGCTTCAGGAAAAGAAAAGACTTTTAATTACTTTTATTTCACATCTGGCAAAAGCTCAGTTTAAGGCAGATTCAGCTGCAGTGGCAGATTTTGCTTCCATCCAGCCCATTAATTTTGATAGTAAAGAAAAAAAAGTGCATCTGCCTCTATGGGCCATGGTGAGTGACTCAGTATAACCCAAGGTTGTCTTTAGAAGGAGCACTTAGAAGACTGTAGCCCTCTCATTAGCCCAGCCTGGGGAAAGGCACACTCCAGGGCTCAAGCCACCTGAGTGCTTGGGCAGTCTTGTCATACAGATCTGGTGAAAGAAGCCACACTGGTATCTTTTTCTATTTGCAGAACATGAGACAACAGTAGAGAATGAGTTATCTGCATCTGATTTGCATCTCAAGTGGTCTAACTTAATAGCCAGCACTTGCAATTTCAATTGTAGTCACCCATTATCCAGTAATATGCAAGAAAAGAGGGATCTCCTTGAATCTCTCTCTGCAATCATTTGTAAGTAACACCCTGAGCCCACAGCTCCAACTCTTGATATTTCTTGAATTTTCTGCCATCTCAGCAAATGTCAGGGGAGCAGAGAAGGATATCCCTGAGACATAACTTCTTCTTTATGTGTCAAGTACACTTCCTGTCATGCTTATAAACCTATCTATCTCACAACTCTTAAATATGTAGCCTATACCAATGTGTTTAGTCCTGGAAAATATTTTTTATTCTCCATATTCTACTCTCAAAGGGATTCACCTCCTACTTATTCCTTATAACTCAATGAATTCAGTTTTCTGTTTCTATAAAAAATAAACATTATGTTTCTACATGTAAAGAAGCACAATAAAATTGCTGCTTAACAACATTTGCTTAAAAGAGCATTTGCCATTTTCCATAAATATATAATGACCTATTCATTCTGTATTTGCAGAACTTCCTTCTTAAACGTATTTGAAGACATATGATGTTTTCCCCAAAGTCAAAAAGCACTGCCAGCTTTCACAGTGTATTTACTTGATGTTTCCCACTGGCAGCTGTAGCCATAACAGAAACACTTGTCTTGTTCCATGGAGCCACAGGTGAAGATGGCACATATAGATAGATATGTCTATGTTTGGTCCAGATGGAAGAAGATTTGAGAGAATTAAATTATTTCTATTGGCCAAAATGTCTTTTGTTTCAACCTCCACATTTCAATATTTTTCCTTTTTAGTACTTCAGGAAGATGAGGCACTACTAGCCATGAAAGAAGACACTATCATAAGATGTGAAAATCACCTCATCACACTGCAGGTTTTGTCATGTCATCCTGCAGAAAGCTAAATAATGTCTGTTTATCATATGTTAATGTGTGCTGGCAAAAGAATACTATGGGTTGCTAAAGTAGTGGTAACTTCACCCTCTAGATTATGAAAAATATGAAGGAAAAAAAAGGACTAAAATTCTAGTATTTTACTAAACAAAAAGTTGGTCATTTTATAATCCCAAAGAGTGAAATCCTATTTATAGCAACAGTGGAATCAAATAGTATGTGATCACTCTGAGGTTTGCAACATTTGACAAATTGTAATTTTGTTCTTCACAAACTCCTAAACACTTCCTGCTAAGTGACAACAAGCATTAGCAAGTTTCAACAAACCTTCTGCAGCTTCTTTATCTCACTATAAAGAGCAGATGCCGTTTTGGGGCTGCTGTGAGCTCTTCTTGTGCAATGTATATGAGAGCACACATCACATGAAAACATGATAGCCAAGGTCCATCTTAAATTTCCATCTTGAAATCCATGATGCACTGGACAAACAGCTGGCTTCAGGCAAGAATCCTCTGTCAATCATGGCAAAAACATGAACCACATGCAACTTCATGGCAAAAGTGACAAAATTTTCAGCATTAATAACAAAATCATTTGGGCTGTTAAAACATACAAAGATGCTCCTACAGCATTTTCTGGCATGTTTGTAAAAATTGTGATCAATTTCTGCCCCTCAGCAGTAGCAAGGGAAAGGTATCAAAACTACATAATTTAATAGCTGATGATCCCAGAAAGAAATTACTAACATGACAGCAGGGTGCTCTTAAAACTTTCAGCAAAGAGCTTCCTATGAAACAAGGAACCAAATGACCTGAAAATTTTGGGATGGTAGGAATTTCACATCTTGAACTTAGAATAAATGTCACCTACATACTAGAACAGTGTTAAGTAAAACTTTGAATGTCCATGTCTTTGCGAGTAAAAAGTTTTCTTCCTTTCTGTGCTCCTTTTGGTAAGGATTAAAAAGACAAACTTAAGAAGTTTCACTAACTACATAGAAAAATGGTGATTACTCATAAAGAGGAGGAGGAACTTAAGTTTTGTAGGCAGGAAAATTCCTGATGGAGAGGGAAAGCAAGGAAACATTCAACTGATGAGGGGTGTAACATCAGAGGTGATGCAGAAATCAAAACTAGAAAGTATAAATGAATCATTTCAAGGATGGGGTGGAAAAATAACAGAGATAAACAACTTAGAGAAAGTACAAAGGGACAAAGAAGTAAATTTCAACAGAAATATGTCTGGAGACAAGCAGTGTCAATTCACCTTACTGTTAGTGGGTAGATATCTGCATCACTGAACAAGCATAGAGGAGGTAGAAAATACAGACGTTAGATGGAGTCTCCTTCCCTGGAGACATTCAAAACCCGCCTGGACACATTCCTGTGTAACATTATCTAGGTGTTCCTGCTCCGGCAGGGGGATTAGACTAGATGATCTTTCGAGGTCCCTTCCAATCTCTAGCATACTGTGATACTGTGAAGAATATGGTGTCTGCCCTGAAATTAGCTTGTGGTGCTGTTTTTCCACCCTGAGTAGTCTTCCAGTTTAATGTGCCCAAGTTTTCTATCTATAAAATTTCATTGGAAAATGTCAAGTCATTGATGCCAAAACATGTAGGAGAGAACACATCTGTTGCAGCAAATACAGACTTTTTGTTCAGGAATTCCATACTATGCAGATCAGAGAAACCAAGTAGCACTGTGACAAGAGAATCTTCCTGGAGGCAGGAGACCCAGGTTCAGGATCTGGTCCCCTGAAGTCAGAGCAAATATTTCAGCTTCATCCTTTCCCCAGTAAGCCCTCAAGGCTACCCATTACTCTTGATGGAACATTTTCAATCTCAACTATTAAAGCAGCTCTATTTTGTATAAATTGTATTAAGTATTCATTGAATTTTGGGCTTCAACACCAGGGTTAGTGCCCTAATCACCTGGTTATTCTAGGAAGACATGAGGCAGGGCAGAATGTGGTAGGAATCATAAAATAGACAGCTTTTATAAACTTCCTCCATCAAGCTCCACACTTCATCACAGCTGACCTCACTTCTGGGAATCCTGACACCTTTGCAAACCTCAACTCTCTTGTTAGGTTATGATTATGTCACTGGTAGAACTGGTTGTCTTTAGCAGCCCCTCTGACTCTTTTTTTCCCCTGGGAGAATGCTATGAGGTTTGGATTTAACATGGTAAGGTGTAGAACAACCTAGGAGTAACAAAAGATTTTGGAATTAACAGAGAGTTTTCTGACTAAGTCTAATCCTATGGATATATTAAAGGTAATCCATTTTCACTTTACTTAAAAATTAATATAAAATAAACCAGAAGAAAATAACATGAAACTTGAGAAGAAAAAGAAATTGTTGAATGCACAAGTTGGTTGGGTGTTTACCTCTATATGTGATTTCTTGTTTGAAGCAGAGATGTAATTCTGAAGTATCTGTAAAGGAAAGTCAATGAAAAGTAAGGAAAAGGGTCTTTGCTTTGACAAAGCATAATTTAACTGTAAAATACTAACATCTGAAGTTTAAAATTACATGTGAAACTTCACTTTGAAACAACATAGAAAGTCTTTTGCTGTTGTTGTAAGCTTCATCTAAAAACGCCTTTTGCTGCCACCACCATAGAGTTATAGCATTACATATGCTCATACAGTAAGATAAATAGTTCAGTTAACAAGAATGGCAATAACAAATGAGAAATATGAGAACTCAGCACTGTAAAGCACAGCCATTCACACTTATTGACTTCCCTGGGCTTGTTCCACATTGATTGCTCGTTTTCACACAGTTTGTATGAGCCAGCCTCTTGATACTTCATTAATTCATCCACACTCCGTGTGCAGCATTCACTGCACAGATGCCAGGTCAGACTCCTAAACACAGGGCTGGACTTGATCAGATGAAGGCCGCAGCAGAATAAAGGCAGACTTCACTCTGCCCAAGGGGTTTTGCTACGCATGCCAAGCAGAGGAAAGTGAAAGGAGATTTCCCAAGTGAGTGGAGCAGGGCATTGGAAGACTAAAATAAAGGCTTGATAGTTGCATTTCTAAATTCTTCTTCTCCCTGTCTCTATAGGATCAGTTGTGTGGAGATGCATTACATGGCTCATGACCAGGAGCTGACCATGCCACACTGTGGAGTACTAATCTACCTCGCACCTGGAAGAGGGAATGGACTTGGGATCCCACATCAAAACACAAGCCTTCAGGTATGCTGTAATTCTGGGGTAACTTTTTCCAGTGCTAGATCTCTCCAGTGTCCTCAGACCTAACTTCAGCATAAAAAGGTACTGTGTCTGCAGAAGGAGGTTTTGGTAATATATGCTTTGAAGACATTTGAAGACAATTCTGGTATATGCACCACACCTTTTCAACACTGTACCAAGGTTTAAAATCAAGCTGTCATTTTATGATTAATTTCAAGTTTATATTCTTCCTTCCAATACCAGGAAGTATCTCATCATATAAAAGGCAGAGAAAAAATTTGGTCCTGTTCTTTAGAAGGTTTTTCTATTTAAATAATCTTTTTTGTGCTTTTGTGTTTTCAAGGAGGTAATTTCTTGTCCAACTCAATTCCAGTTTTTACATAAAGACTTTTCGATAAACCAAAAATAAGCAATATATTTCAGCTTTCTAAGATTATATAACATGGGGTATATTTTCAAAATCCTCATTTAAGTCCTTATAGTCTATGGGATAGTGTTTGTAAGATCTCAAAATCAAATTAAAACCAAGATTTACCATAAAGTCTTCTCTTTGACACAAGTAGGTCATTATTGGTAACATTTCCTTTTTATTCTTTGTTCATGCAACTAATTCTAACACAGCTGTCATATAGAAGAGTTGAAATGATAAAAATCTTTGTGCTGTTATGATACTTACGAGACATCTACTCTTACGCAAATAAAAAATATGCTTGTCTCTGCCTCTTTTAAACAATTCTTTGACCTATCTTGATTATCCAGGGACTTAAACAAATGAGATCAAATTTGAAAAGTAAGAAAAAAAAAAAATAGTCCTGCTATTTTTCAAGTAATCTCTTTCAATTTTCTGTGTTTTGAAGCCAATTGGTGTATTTGACAATGAGAGCAGAGTTCCAATGTGTGCAAGTGAAAGGTATATCTGATCCCTGACATCCATATGTCATCCTAGTAGTAAATGTCACAAGAATTTGCCAATAGCTCTGAGCTCTTTGTGTTTGTGAGTTTTTGTTCCTGTTTTTCACTTTGAATTTCAATTTTAAAGTATGTTAAAATAATCAGACTTGAAGAAGTGTCAAGAGAGAATACAACATTCATATACCGCTGAGAATGCGTGGTACAGAGATTTCAGGTTTTAATTGCCAGCATAGCACACTAGCCAGTCTCACTATTAAGTGTATTAAAAAGGGTGTTTACATCAGGAAATGGAACATGGCAGTCGTAACCTATGAAAAGCAGAATACATTTTTTAATATTTAGAAGAGAGAGTAATTCTTGGTGTTGTATTTTAGCTTGAATAGACACATTACCAAGGACCATATGATTTGCATATCTGGTTTAGTTAATCTGAAAAATCTCATGGATCAGGAATGTTCTTTTTCCTCTCTTAATCATTTTGCTCGGTCCCTAATTTAAATGCAATTCAAACCTCTCTATCAATATGCATTCAAAATCAAAATTTCCCATTAGAGCTATTTGTAACTGAGAAATGTGTGCCTGTTGACACAAGAGCAAATGACATGAATGAATCTGCAGACCTCAAGAGAAAAACGAAAATGATGCCATAACAGCCACCCGTCTGGTACTGATTTAATCATCCTTCCACCCAAATGTTTTCTTTGGCTTTCTTTTTTTAGGTTTCTTCTGGTGATATATTACAAAAAGGTGGATACCTCGCTCTCACAGAAAGCTTTTTCTGTGTTCTTGAACTCAAAGGAATACCAAGAAAAGCTTTTACATGTGTGTGAACCCGAAGGAATATCATATGTAAAGTACTTATAGAAACATTATAGACAGGAATACTAACACAACAGATACTCCAAAGCTGAGAAATGTAAGAAAATATTGAGTTTCACAATAAAAGAACGTGGTAAACCACTAATAATCTGACAATTTCTTAGGTATTACTCAAATTAGGGCAACGTTAAGGCGACTACAATTATTACGCATCTCCCATGCTTTCAGTCTTGGTGCCTTTAGAGAGTGAGTTAGGGTCAATCAACCAAAAACTTCAACACCACCATAAAGTGACAATTAACATAACACTTGATTTCAAATTAAGAAAAATTTCAAATTAAGAAAAATTAAGAAAAGACTACTTGGGGCCTGAGAGATGTTGGGTTTGTGTTTTCTGGCTCTTATTACTATCCTCAGATTGCTGTAGATCTTTCCTTTTTCTCCTTCTGCTCCCATTCTGCTGTTTTTCACTCACTCTTGTTTGTTTTGAATCCATCACAGTCTGCCCTATCTTGCTTCCACCTGCGGGTCTAACCTAATACTGTTACCCCCATGCTCCTTTATGTTTTTCTGAGGAAAATGAGTCTCATCCCCAGCACAAGTCTGCGGATCTCATCCCAGCACAAAAGAGGAAAGAAGCGAATGGACACATGTTCTCTACCATGAGAAATAGAATTGTGAAACTTTCTGAAAAAAGTCAGCATCTATCTCATATGTGCTGACTACCAAATATTTGCAAGTGACTCGTTTCCCAGCAGCAATATATCCTGGCAAGCAATGATGAATTCTTTTTTTTTCACGATTCAATGCAAATTTTTAGTACCTCAAATGATGTTTCTCATCCTTCATAATAAAATATAGAGTAAGTAGAATAAAGTAGAACAAGATTTAGAGAAGGGGTGTGTGTGTGTGTGTGTGTGTGTGTGATTTAATTTACCCTGATTACAAATAAAAAATTATAGGGTTTGCTAAAATTTGATGTGGATATCATTACTCCTTAAAATTCACTACCCCATACTCCCTTTTACTCCTAATATAATGTAGTAGAACATGAGATTAAAACTTATTAAATTGTCTGACAAAATCCTGCCTTCAATGACAAATTTCTGATCCATCTTGAACCTCGACCTGGGTTTAAGCTGGGCGTAGGCACAGCTTAAAGCTTTGCAAGTGTATATTCTTAAACCTATGCCTGTGCATATGCAAAAAGCAGTCCCTTTAGTCATTTAAAATTCCACTTCCAAACAAAGAGTTTCAACTCTCCTATTCCTAGCAGGGGAAAGAAGACCCTCAAGACCACTGCTTCCAAACCCTGTATTTCAAATACTCAGAATGGCAACCCACAGATGAGAAGCTCTGTTCTCATCATGGTAGCCTGAACAATTGGGAAGAAAAAAGTTATCATCTGTCTCTCACTTGAGGAAGCGTGTGAATATGCGAGACAAAGTAACACAGACAGAGGCAGGGAAGAAGGAAGAAAAGGTCTAACAGCAAGCAGAGATCCAGGCTAATAAGGATAATGACAAAGCCACCATCTCCTTTTTCAGTGTTTTCAACCCAAGGGAAGTCAATTCTGAGAAGATCATATTGTTCAAACAATGGATTGATCGGCATGTTCATGGGCTTCGAACAGGCCAGCTTGCGGTAGAGAGGGGGGTGGTGAGGGAACAAACAAGATTTGAAGCAGCAGGAAACCGGGAGGGAGGCCAGCCAGGCATACTTTGCGCCATCAGCCCTGACATGTGGCCATGACTGCTTAAAAAGTAAAAATGCGGAGGAAGAGAAGTTAAGTAAGGCCATGCCAGAAGAGTTAGCTCAGCTAAGATCTGTCACAGGAAAGAAAAATGGGTTTGAGGCAGAAGACAGAGTGTCTGGGTAGGAGCTGTCATTGCAGTGGAGAGGAGCCGTGCTCTGAATGCAGGCTAAACACCATAGAATGACAGATAGTAAGCATCTCAGCATGGGTGACCCCAAAGCCAATGAGCATCTCTGGTTTTGATCTCCTTCACTTCCTTTAAAGGTTAGTCGGGATTTTCTTTTTTAGAATTTCTCAGCCTTAATTGTGTTGTATAATAGCCATAGTACAAACCTTAAACAAGTGAATTTAAAGCTTTACTGCTAGCTGCCTCTCATTTGAGGGAGTAATTTAAGCATCTGTGCTGTGTTGAAAAGAATTACTTCTTAAGTAACAGGATTTATGTCAAGGTAGAAATAACTCTGCATTTGACTCCTAGACATACATTAAGCTACAGCTCAGTGGAAAACCTACAAGGAAGAAAATTTCTTCCTACAAAAACTTGTATCAACACTTAGTTTTGTGGCATTTCAGAAAGCAATTATAAAAAGATATTCTACTTCAGAATTTAAGTTATTGTGGATTTACCCAAATAAACATTTTATTGTCCAAGGCTCCATCAAGCAAATACTGCATAGTAGTAGATGTGTAGCACAATCATCAGCTTTGGGGACCTGATGCACTCACTATACAGGTTTCATGGTAGGTGCCTTGGAGCTAGCTGCAATTTTTGGCCACTGCCAAATTTTCCTTTCTCTTTTTGAGAGAGGAAGAAATATCACATGCCACTGTATAGCTGAAGCAGAAAAGTGGTACGTGTCTGGGGCTCTTTCTTTTAAGGTACAGGACCACACACAAGATGTAAGTCTTCCAGAATATAACTTCTTATGAAAAATTACTCATAGCAGCTGTTTTTTAAACATTTATTAAATTACTTCACAACGAATAGTAACACATGAAGTGCTACCATCACTTGTTATACAGTCTTATCCTAACAGGGAAAATACCAGACAAAGGATATTTTATGCTTTTAAAATATTTAGTTAATATCTAGGAAATAAATTTCTCTAGGGCTTCCCTAGCAGTACCTTTACTTTGTACTAACTTCAGGATACAAGATATCTGTACATGTAAATATTGAAATTCATAACTAATAAAAAGAATTACCTGATTCTGGAACGACCTGTATTTCAGAAGTGAAGCACTCTCTAGTCTATTGGTCACTCAGAAAAAAACAGAACACACATTGTTAGTGTATGCCTGCTAGATTAATGGAGGATACAGATTTCATAAACTACATATTAATGTACACCGAGTGTTTGGGTGAATTTGGAGTTAGTGCCTTCAGAATTGTTTTGCAAAAATAAAGAAAGAAGGTGAGGAAAAAAGGCCTCAGAGCCTTTTTCTCAGTTTCATGTTCTCGCAAAAGGTAAATAACTCTCTCTCAGATTCTTTCCCCTCCATTTTCTGCACTTTGCTAAAAGCTTTGACAAGACAATGATTTTTTTTCCCTAGGTAAACACTTTCACTTCTTACTCTCCAAACTCCACACCTACCTTGAGAAAAATTTCTCTATACGCAGCAGCACAGGCCATGAATAGGGAGATATTTTCATAGGTGTTTTAACTGACATGTCATTTATTTTAAACAAAGCCATCTTTAAAATATTATAGTTTATTCTAATATTTGCCTTAAAAATTTTTTCTTTGCAGTGATTTTTCTAATCAAGTATTACAGCCTTTTTTTTTTCTCATATGAAAATTCTATAGACCTGTGTCTTCCTTTCTTTCCCTACCATTCCATTCCCTGTCATAACCAGATGCCACTTGACCATGCCTGTTTTCCCATTTCTTCTTCCTTCTCTTTTTTTTTTAGCACTGGTATGAAAAGTGTGAGGTTTATTTTGAGCCATTGTAGAGACGATCTATCATAGGCCGGATGCTAGGAATACATCCATAGATTCAGATGAAGTCGAATGTATGCAACCCCTGTGGCAGAAATTTCCATGGAGTGTACCATCATCATATACCCACTCATTGGCAGCAATAATCTGGAATGATATACCACCACCAACAGTGGATGAAAGGATTTGTCAACTCCAAGAGTTCGAAGACAAACTCACCCCACTCATCATTTCAGCTGTGGAAAAATTGGCCCAGGAGTTCAAACAATTGAGAGATGATCTATCTGATTTATCCAGTTCCCCACATTTACCAACACACGTCACAGCTATTAGCAAAAGGGGTCCTACTGCTTGAGAGAGAAGATATAGGAGGTACACGCCATGGGCCACCCTATGGTTTTACCTGCAGGATCACAGAGAAAACATGAGGAAGTGGGGTGGAAAACCTACCTCAGCTCTGGAGGAAGAGGTGCGTGAATTGAAGAGGAGAACAAAGGTCAAGGCTGATCATCCCATGAAAGCTGCAGCTTCAGTCTCTGATGAGCAGGTTCTCAGATGGAGTGGAAGAGCTGATTTTACTCCAGCCCCTGTGATAAAGACTAATCCCTTTCTACAAAACATAAGTGACCAATATTGTGATCACTTTTAGAGGGAGCAGACTCTCCAGGTTTCCTGTAGCCCCTTTAGGCACTGGAAGCTGCTCTAAGGTCTCCTCTTAAGGAGCCTTCTCTTCCCCAGACTGAACCAGCCCAGCTCTCTCAGCCTGTCTCCAGAGCAGAGCTGCTCCAGCCCTCTCAGCATCTCCGTGGCCTCCTCTGGACTCACTCCAACAGCTCCATGTCCCTCTTGTGTTGTTGCCCCAGAGCTGGACACAGGACTGCAGGGGAGTCTCCCCAGAGCACAGTAAAGAGTCATAATCTCCTCCCTCGACTTGCTGCTTATGCTCAAGGCATGTAGCCCAGGACACGGGGGGTTTCTGGGCTCAAGCACACAATGAAGCCGAGTCACAGGGAGCTTCTCCACACCCAACACTCCCAAGTCATTCTCCTCAGGGTTTTTCTCAATGCAGTCTCCCCCAGCTGGTGCTTGTGCTGACCCATGTTCAGGGCTTGCACTTGGCCTTGTTGAACATGAGGTTTACATTGGTCCAACTCTCCAGTCTTTCTGTGTTCCAGTATATGAACTGCTGTAGTTGGGGTTAAAGAGTTCAGGATGTAAACTGCTGTGGTTCGGGAAAAAGAAGGCCATAGTGTGGTGAGAAGAGGATCCTGTGAAGTGCCTAAGAAGCCAGCAGCCCTGAGTCCCATTTCTCAAGTTGGAAAACACCTGTCAAATGTAACACAAAATAACCATATTTCTTACATGCAAGCCAAATGCAAATTTCACTCATTTATTATCTCACTAATATAAGATAGTGTAGGACTTCTACACTAATAACTAAGAAACTATGCCAATGAAGCCAAGAATTAGTATTATATCATCGTGGATAAATATTATGCATAACATAGGTACAAGGAGTCTGAACAGAAAAAATTGGGATTTTTCCAGCGACTGATTTTTTCATCTTGACAAGTTTTTTTTTTATTGTAAGTATTAAGAGCTCACAGTTCGCAGCTAACCAGAAAACAGAAAAAACAAACAAACAACCAACTTCAGTTTTTTGAAAAGACAAAGAAAAGAAAAAGAAGACAAATAAATGTATAACTCTCTGCAGTAGATTTTCTTTTATCATCCTTCGAGTTACTAGTTGCAGCCAGTGTTAAATTGAGGACTGAATCAAACACTGTATTCCTCCTGTAGGCAGAGAGGTTTGGGGGTTCTCTTAGCTTTTTTTTTCTTAACTTGTCTAGTTGTTGCCAGTTTTAATCAGCATGATTGGATACCAAGTCACAACTGAATACTCTGAAACTGTGCACTCCCTATCCACAGATAAAGTTTCCAACCAAATTTGAATAACAAATTTGAGGAACCTGTGATCAGGTGAGAATGTGTGCATAGATAATTCAGTGTGAAATATTAATCTAGGTTTCATGGGGAAAATATTTATGGGTTAGTCTATCACTAACAGTCAAAGGAAATAAAAGGAAGTGGAGATATTACAATTCTGAGAAGTACTCATGAAGGCCAGTGTGTTTGGGGTTATATGCACGTTTCAACACCAGTTTCTGTGTTCTGTTTAGCAGAATACTGGTGAATAGATGTTAAATAGGTATTCTGGTTTGGGGCTGAGAGCCCAAGATTCTGTTCTTCCAACTAATTACTTTAATTTTACAATTAGAGCACAATGCTCTCTCTTCCCTCCTCCAAATGCTCCCTCTCCATCCCTCACTGTTCCCATGAGTTCTGCATACTCAGGTCCATCAACTTCTTATCCTCTAATTCACTTGCATGCTCCTTTTCCTTTTATCAGGCAAATAATTTTTTGGTCTTACAAAGGAGAAGACGGTTGCAGGAGACAAATATACAATCTTTTTTTGTTTTCTTTTAATCAGCAAAATTCAGATGACAGTCAACTGACCTTACAAATGTACAAGTACACATTTATGCATTTTTGGAGGAAATAACAGGAAGATTTTAAGGCATGGGAGGGAGAAAAATAGAGACAAAGTTAGGTTTTCTAACCATTATGAAGCACAAAACACAGCAACAAGACTAGGATTTTTGGTCACCTAACTGTACTGTATAAGAACAGACCAAAAAGTACAACAATGTAACTATTCTTTTACATATAAAAACTGTATTTTTTTTTACAAGAAATCAACAACTCCCAAGGTGTGCCAAAATAGTTGTTTCTCACCAGATGACAGACAAGGTGTGACGTGGCCAGCATTTCAAAAGGCAATTTGTGCAAAAAACAATGGAATTTTTCCTACTAAGCAAACAGAAGCCCAGAAATCATTTAGGAACAGGCTTACAAGCAGGGTTATAGATGCATCTTAAAGTTAAAAAAAAAAATACACATATAAAGATTTTGCCAATGGTTCTTCTTGTGCCTGACCAGAGGTATTTTAGTTATTGACATTGATGGCTCATTTCAAAAAGTTTCTCTACAACTTTGACAGCTGGAGTTTCCACTCTGTTGATATGAAGCTGACTTTTTTGAAGGTAATATAAGTACTGTGTAATACATTAAGATAGATTTGACTCTTTAATATTTATAAGATTAGCATTTATATTAGACCATAATGAGCTCCAATTAGTATCATTCCAATCTAACCTTAGGTCTATAACCCAATTTTCTTACATTTCAGACATCATCTTCAAAAGCAAGATGGAAAAGGATTGATTCATGCCAAAATTTTTTAAGGTCTACTGGGAAGAAAAATTACTTAAATGATTGATCAGCATTTTTTCATCTGTCGCTTGAGTTATCTTTTGTGAAAAATACCTTGTAAAGCTATGAATTCACTGATAATAACAAGTGTTTAGAAATTCTTTTTTTCTTTGCTTGTTCAAAATATAAACATTTCTTTTGCTTGTTAAATAAATCTTTAATTAAATTGATTTCCCTCATTGCATCCTTTTCACAGGTGGATCTTTAAATCACTTGAAAGCTGAAGGTGTTGCCAGGCTGGCACCTAAATAAATTTATCCTGCATAACCCCTGCTGGTGCCATGCTCTTTGCTCTAATCAGCAAGGCTGTGACTGATCAGACAGCTCTCTTTGTGAGATTCTCAGCTCACATATACAGAGACACACTCTCTTTTGATTGATCCTAGTGCATCCATTGAGAAGTGCGAGTTGAAGGAAATACCTCACCCAGGCTGGAAAGCAGCTGCTAGACACAGAGTTTGTGCTTTAGGGAGAAAACATGGAGAATGCCTGCTACAGACAGAGCGATGGAAGGCAAGAAGAAAATATAAAAGGGATATTAACCTCAAAGAGATACCAGAAGGATGAACCTCCTCTAACTTCAGGAATCAGTAGGCAGGTGAAGATAAAGTTGTGAGGATAATTATAAACTATGGGCTTTTTCATAAAGCTGTAAATTTTCACAAGAGTAATTTTTGCTTTATGCATTTCAGGGTTATTATTTTTTTCTTTTAAGTGTTTCAGTAGAAGCAAGTCCTAAATCAGGTATGGCACAGGAACTGTCATGGGAATAAAAACACCAGAGGTGCCAGAAGTTGGTACATTTGACCAGTGGTGATGCAGTAGGATAAGGCTGAATGAAGATGGAGCTGTGAGAGGATGGTGCTTTATTTGCTAAATCCCACATCTCCATCACCTGCCCCCTGCAGCATTTCCTTCCTGTAACCAGACCCAGCAACAGATACTATTTCTACTGAAGAATTACACAGAAACAAGTACCTCCATATCAAAAGTAAATACATTGTCCCTAGTGTTTATCCTACATAAATCACAAGTAATTTACCTATTCATACCCGTAACACAGACTACAGCATGTGCAACCCAATTTGCATGCATCTCTCCAAGCAAGGACCCTACCTGCTTTTAAGCACTCTCCTGTTACCCTGGTAGCATGCACTACTCTGTTAACAGTCCTACAATTTTGTCTTTGTAAATATAAACAATATTTTTCTTAGAAGTCATATTAACAGATGCTTCTCTGCCCATACAAAACCTACAATAGATAGCAATAGTCAATGAAAACAAAAATCAAAATAACATTCAAAATCTTACCCTTATTTTCAGCTACTTTAGTCTCTCATGTCTTTCCACAAGTTGGACATATTCTGTAGCACATAACTCATAGTTATGCAACAATGACTGTTGCACTGGGAGGCATAACATGAGCACACCACGAACCCTCAACACTGCTCTTCGCAGTCTTCTTTTCTGTCTTCTGTAGCATCGTCCCTCTCCTGCTCCTCAGGTGAAGTTACAGGGCTAACACCTTATACCAAAATCTATTTTCAGGCAATAGTTCCCCCATAAATATGCTTCATTTCAATTTATTTCACAAGTTATGATTTGTATTCTTGCTTTCCAGTAAAAAGAACAAAATCTGTCCCATCTGCCATGTAATCTCTAATAAATCATTACCCTCTTCTAGTAATTTCTATCTTCAATTCAGTCCATGTTGTCAAATCCCCCCAAACAAGTATTCATGTCAGCTTATAGCCAGTAGTTCATCAGTGCTGACAAAGTATTATCCATTTTGTTTCACGCTTCTGTTCTCTCAGTATCTAAGGAAGACCATAAATGTAAGTATTTGGAAAACAATTCTTCACTCTCATTTCGTTTTGTAATCTCAGTGATCTATCTCAGTAACTCTTGCAGGTCTTCCCCTTTGAAGTAAAATCTAGTAATTCTCCCATTCATCTGGCAGTGTGTCTTATTTGTTACTTCAATTTTATACTTCTATGTCCAGAAATTGTAAGTTCAATTTAACTCAACATGCCATGCAGCAAAGGAGGTTTATACAGGGAAATCAGTGAAGGTCCTAAAAAAGATATGCCTTTTAGATAGGTTGCATAATTCAAGAATGCTCTTTCTGTAAACCTTTCCCGTTACAGCATCATGCACATGCTCACCCACTGGAATCTTTCCTTGTATGACCGACCAGCTTTCAGAAAGTGAGCTCCCTCAATGTACCAAATGTGTCACACATGTTCTTGCGCTTTTGCAACCAAGAATGAGCACAGCAATCGGAAAAGGCGTTACCAATAACGGAATTAAAAAAATAAAATAAAATCTGTAAAGACTGGAAATTATATATCTGAAGTAGAAGAAATTAGATGAAGCACTAAACATTCATGGGAATTGAGATTAAACACTGTGCATGCAGCATCCTTAAATTCAAGATGACATGGTAGTTGGATGTTTGAATTGTTTAGAAGACACTACTTTAGAGTTCTGAAATGCTTGTGATACCAGTTGTCCCTTCGGTCACATATTTCCCTCCATATCCTAAACTCACAGAGGTGCCTTAATCTGTCAGTTTTCAGCCTGACATTACAATGAGAAACTATAATCATGAAAAAGCCTAGCCTAACGACTAAGACAGCATCCCGTAGAAAAGTCCTGTATCAGCACCCAATGCCATAAGTACCACTGTGGAATACATCTCTAACATAAGGGATAAGAGGCTAGCACTATACTATTTAATTTATGCCTACAATCTTTATTTTTAGGGAAGGGGAAAAGAAAAGAAAAGAAAAGAAAAGAAAAGAAAAGAAAAGAAAAGAAAAGAAAAGAAAAGAAAAGAAAAGAAAAGAAAAGAAAAGAGAAAAGAAAAGAAAAAAAAGAAAAGAAAAGAAAAGAAAAGAAAAGAAAAGAAAAGAAAAGAAAAGAAAAGAAAGAAAGAAAGAAAGAAAGAAAGAAAGAAAGAAAGAAAGAGAAAGAAAGAAAAGAAAGAGAGAGAGAAAGAAAGAAAGAAAAGAAAGAAAGAAAGAAAGAAAAGAAAGTAAGAAAGAAAGAAAGAAAGAAAGAAAGAGAAAGAAAGAAAAAGAAAGAGAAAAAAAGGAAGAAAGAAAGAAAAGAAAGAAAGAAAGAAAGAAAGAAAGAAAGAAAGAAAGAAAGAAAGAAAGAAAGAAAGAAAGAAAGAAAGAAAGAAAGAAAGAAAGAAAGAAAGAAAAAGAAAGAAAGAAAGAAAGAAAGAAAGAAAGAAAGAAAGAAAGAAAGAAAGAAAGAAAGAAAGAAAGAAAGAAAGAAAGAAAGAAAGAAAGAAAGAAAGAAAGAAAGAAAGAAAGAAAGAAAGAAAGAAAAAGAAAAAGAAAGAAATCAATCCGTTTGATTACCCTACTTCATCACCTATCTTGATTACCAGTGTTGCTTTGGGACAATTAAAACACTGCGAGTTATAAATTTGAGCACCCTTTTTTTTTATACTGACTGTACAGCAGTAGTGGGAGAAAAGAAGTAGTTAGCTAAAAACTCATTAAGTTATGCATGCTGACAGAGAAGCTCACTGAAAACAAACATACAAGAAAAGCATTTCTGGATCAGACCAAAGGTTCATCTTGCTCAGAAGCACATTTCCAATAGCAATCAGAAGCAATTGCAAAGGAAGCCTGGGAGAAACAGTGCAGAGCAAAGTACTGAGGAATACATTAAACTTTCCTTAACACTTTTTTAGCCTCCAGACCTTTTCAGCTCTGGATACTCTCGAGCAATGTGTAGCCTTTATTTAATTGGCAAGCTCCAGTGGGTTGCTATGGCCTGAGCCTCTGCAGCTTTCCTTCAGTTGCTTTCACATGCTGCGTTGGCAAGGACTTCCATAGCTCAGATACACATTACAAACACTGCTTTCTTCTGCTGGCTTTCAAAGTGACTTCTACTAGTTTCTTTATCCCCTTCGGAGCATTCGATAGATGTTGCACAGTATTAATTCCTTCCAGTATGTTTGTAATTCTTCTACCCATTCATTGCAAGTGTGCTTATCACCATGATGTCTGAGGGCTCTTACAGAGCTCCTCCTACTTTCCCAGGGATATAACAACAGCAAAAAAAAAAAAAAAGCTTTAATCCATCTGCATACAGTAATAAGTTTATGATCTCTGTTCTCTAAGGCAGACCTCAAAGTTAACTATGCATTTGTGGCCAGGAGATTCAACTGCAACTGAGGGCTTTGCAGGAATTGCTCTTAGAGAGCTCTGATATGATCCAGTACAGAATATATCTACCAGTGATGTTGTAGATCTGATACCAGTTAACTAGAGAGACATGAAGTTTCCCTCTGCCTACAATACTAAAAGAAGGGTGACAAGGTGGGACCTAATACCTGGTATTCTCTGTGTCAGTGTTTAATGCATTTAGCTGTTTTAGTTGGAGATGTTTTTACCTTTCAAAAGTTTTTTCAGAAATTCAATAAGATTTTTTTTTTTCTAAAAATGCATATGGCTGAAGTGCGCACATTATTTAAATATAATAAATGGATTTTTTTTTTTTTTTTTTAACTTCAAGCAAGCTCCCTCCCTCTAGAAAAGAAGACTGCCTTGCTAAGCAGAATATTTTTTAGAAAACTAAGTCCATCTCCAGTTTGAAGGGAAATCTATATGGCAAAGCCACTATTTATGAGCCAACATATTTTAAAAATAAGTGCATCTAATTTAAGTAAGGTCTTTGAGATGTGCTTTGAAAATGACTACACATTAACTTACATGACTTGTACATCTTTTGGGATCATAAACTCAGCTTAAAGGTAAGGAAAGGACAGAGGATTTTGGTCAAAAAAAAAGTTTGCTGGAGGTACAATCACTTACTTATATTTTAAACAAACTGCAGTCTTTGCTACTTCCTAATCCCCTTTTGGGGTATTCTGTCTAGAGGAGCATTTCCTAGAGGCTTTTTTCATGTCTGGAAAGGGAGCTTATTCACAGAGCATTTTTTATGGTTTGTCTTCAAGGTATATATTCTATTTTTTGGACGTCTTCTATGAATAAACAAATAGTTCAAGACAGAATACTTTAAACTTCAAAACTGCCTAAATTTCCCCATGCCATACAACAAATCAGTCTGCCTTATGTATTTTGCTGTAAATATTTCAAAATATCCAGGAATAATATGATCTATGAACAAGGTTAGTAAACGCTGTCTATTAGTGACTTCAACACTGCATAAAATGCTTTTGCACCATTTTCCATAAAAAACATTTCTTGCATTCCAGCTATTGCAGGCAAGTGCCTGACATATAAAACCTAATCCTGAATAGACCTGACACAACTTCAACAATGAAATGGAAAGTTGTTCACCATGTTCTGCAAGAGGCTCAGGATTCCTCTCTAACTACTACTGGGACACTTATCATGCGGGTCAGTAGATGCTCTCCTGAAAGCTGATATTTTATCTCTCAGTGCATTCTACTATGTGTCCAAAGCCCTGAAAACCCTTATTGTATTATTTCAAAGACTAAACAACTCATTCAAAGGTTAATCACTTTCTGCACCTTAAATCCCCAATCAACATCATTAGGAGCTACTCAGCTATTCCTGAGGTGTTCTGAGGTTTATTTTTCCCCAAGGACGTTTAACTAAAAGGGTATGTATCTATTGAGATGTTTCAGAATTTAAGCAATAGTCTAGGGAAAAAACATATTGCAGCAGATGGGAAGAATGGAAGAAAATGAAGACACTGAAGAGGATCAGCTGTGGTTCTGGATTTCTTGTAGGTGTACAACGATTACCTAGCCGATCATTCACACCTTTGGGTTCTGAAGAGAAAAAAGGCGCTCGCTGAAACACATGCTGCAGGACAATGTAATGTAATGTAATGTAATGCAATGTAATGTAATTCAGTGTAATGTAATGTAATGTAACATAATGTAATATAATTATGTTCAAAGTAATTTTAATTGCAAAAAGAGAGAGAATTTTGTCCACCATTTTAGAGTATCTGGTTTTATTTCACTGAAACAACAACTGGGAGCAATATGTCCATCCAAATGGCTTGTTTGGAGCTGAT
The DNA here is from genome assembly GCF_033815535.1 of Pezoporus flaviventris. Taxonomy (NCBI): domain Eukaryota; kingdom Metazoa; phylum Chordata; class Aves; order Psittaciformes; family Psittacidae; genus Pezoporus; species Pezoporus flaviventris. The sequence goes on from NW_026892827.1 coordinate 164,752, forward strand.
GGCAACCTAATCACTGTCTTGTTTAGGTTGATAGACTAAGGGGAACAACAGACAGTTTAACCAATTCTAATATTTTCTAGCCTAGAAGCTGTATTTCAGCTAGTGTTGTAATTGAGGATATTTGTGTTGTGTGATATTCTGTATAAGGCATTCAGTTGCTAAGGTGGAAACTGCATGTAGACCTGACTAAGTACGTTCTAGTACCCAATTTAATGTAAGGTTCTGCACCATCATATTAAAATAAATAAATAAATACATCTCTAGAGCAGGAAGATTAAAAGTGTTTTCAATGTATAAGTTTTTCAGAATTAAAAAATGGAATGATCTGGTTTTAGTTTTCATTGCTATAAGGCTACATCCTCAAGCTCATCAGCTCAGTTGTAAGTTGCTTCTACCCTGGATAATACTTTTTTTTTTTTTGATGAATAAGCAGAGATTTCAGGAGAAAATGCTCCTATATGATGAATTTAAAATGTGTATTTCTCTGTATAATATTGGATGCTAGTTTAATAATCGAAACATTAGTGGTGGTAGAAATGATCCAAAAGTGATGCCACTTGAAAGCTTTCCTGTTGCAACCTTATATCATATGTTTCCATGAACCCATTTTGGTTATGACTATGGCAAAAGAAGACATGGACAAAAGGATTATTGAAATTGGAGATGTCGTGGTTTAAACCTAACCAGACAGCTTGTTCACTCACTCCCAGTGAGTGGTGCCGGGCTGGAAGTAATCGAGGCCCACGTCCCATCCCCCCAATCCCCAGGGGCTCTCCCCTTCGTCACTCCTGGAGGGATGGGGAGGAGAATCAAAAGAATGCAACTCCCACGGGTTGAGACAAGAACAGTCCAGCAACCAATGTACAACACAAATCACCACCGCTACCACCAACGACAACAATGATAACAGAAAATAACAAGGGAAGAGAATACAATACCACCCGCCAAAAAAAGAGTCTGACCCAGCAGACCCCATGTCCTTCCGGGTAAATCCCAGTTACCCCCCTACCCCAGGCATGATGTGCTTTGGTATGGAATACCTCTTTGGCTAGTTTGGGTCAGGTGTCCTGTCTCTGCTTCCTCCCGGCTTCCCCTCCTCCCTGGCAGAGCATGAGGCTCACAAAGTCCTTGGTCAGGGTAAACATTACTTAGCAACAACTGAAAACATCGGTATTATCAGCACTGTTCCCGGGCTGAAAGTCAAAACACTGCACTGCACCAGCTACCAAGAAGGAGAAAAATTGACTGCTACTGCTAAACCCAGGACAGGAGATTAAAATATATTTCAGGATTTAGTGTTTTAAGATTGTCCAAGCAGGAACATTTACTGCTGTAGCATTTAGTTCAGTTTGGTTTTTGACTATTGTGACTTGGGACCAAGCAGGCAGATGATTTTAGGTTTGATTTGATGATTCCAACCTAACTTTTACTATGAAGGGTATAGTATAAAGATAATGAAATCAGATTGTTAAGGTAAAATTGTCCTTTAGGGGGAAAGACTCTAGCATAAGAGCTGACAAAATAGTTGCAGCAAATGAAGCATTTATTGTGAAAAGTCATGAGATTTATTTTGCCAATCATCAGCTGAATGTTGATTTTTTTCATGTTAGCTTGGAAGTAGCAGTTTCCATTGAGAAACCCCAGCAGCTGAAATCCTGCTATTCACAATAAAATAATAATAAAAAAAAAACCTTACTAGACAATATTCCTTTATATTATCTACCAAACCCTATGTATGAGCTCTTCTCTTGAATATCCCCACTTTGTTTTACACTGATGTATTTAATGGCCTCATTTGTGTATTGGTTCACATTTTCATTATATTTTGCTATTTAGCATTCTCCATAATTGTGTTTCATTGAACAGATGCACTACAGTTTCTCTGCAGCAAATTCTATGATCCATAATTAGATGTCAATATGTTTTCTTGTAATGCTATTGTGAATTAAACACATTTTTAGTTACATGGACATTAATTAAAATCATATGCTGAATTGTTACATCTTTTCAAGCCAGTTGGAGACAATATTTCTGGTTTACTTGGGTACTGTAGAGCATTCCATTTGATTACTTTACTGGTTACTATACTAGAAGAATCTACCCCCATCCTACCCCAAATGACACAACATTAATGTGCATACCAAGATCAATCCTGCCCTGTGGTACATAGATCTATGCAGTAAGAATGCCTTCAGTCATATGTACCTAAATGGGAGACAAGGGCATTATTTCTCTAGGAACTGAGATCTACATTTGTTAAGCACAACACAGGGAAGGTAAGACCTAGAGCTTACTTTCATCCTAGGTATCACTGCCTATACAGGCACATACCAGAAAATAAATGTGTTACAGCAGGAAAAATTGACCTTAAGTCAAGGAAGAACCTGGTCTATAGTCCCAAACTAAGTGTCTGCAAAAAATCAAAGTTTAGAAACCTGGTTGCTATTAATAAATAGAAGGAACAGAGGGAACAATAGTAGTACCAAGATCTTGCATAATCATTGACATGTTTTATATACTAAATGATGTAATTTTTTTTTGCCTGTAGGGGAATCAGTTTTGATGGGCAGGAGCTAAGAATTTTCTTAAAAAAAATCTATAGCAGTAAGTTTTGGAGGAGGTTTCAAGCAGGTCCCAACAGAATGAATGGCATAAGGCTGGCATAAAATGTGTGAAATAACTGTAAACAGCTAGTGGGATGTGAGCTAGTGAGGAAAAGAGCAAAGAACAGCTTAAAATAATAAGGCGAGCCAGTGAGAACCAATATTCTTCCCTATTATTGTAGGTGGTACGTCCTTCCAAAAACACCCTTTTAGTTAGTATAACATTTATTTCTACTTCCTGCTCACTCAGGACAAGTTTTGCCTCCACTTTGCAGTTGCTGAAGTTTCAAAGACATAGATGATCTGACTCAAAAGAATAAAATCAGGATGAAAAAGGGAAGTTGGGGTTTAGTCTCTCTCCTCTGGTGAAGGTTCACTCCATGAAATATATTGCTGTAGACAGCAGAGGGGCAGAGACAAGGAGAAAAGTTACCCACTGAAAAAATAAAACTAGTTAGATCCCTTATTTAAATACCCCATTTAAGGCAAAGTAAGGCTGAAGAATCCAAAGAGAGGGTTCTGTGCTGCCCCTATTTTATTCTCCTGTTGTGGTACATCCTCTTTTGCCCAGTCCCACTTTCCAGAGAGTTTAGTTACAGGTGTAAGATCACTTCAAAAAGAAACAATGACCTAGATAAGAGCTAAATTATGCTTTTACATATAATTGTATCATGAAGCATACACATACTGCACTATTAGTAGCATGAAGTAGCTTTCAAAGGATGAACTAAGGATTTGGTTAGGATAATATGGTAGAACATACAGAGGAGAAAGAAAGTGAGATTGATCCAACCCACTAAATGATCTCCTGTCATCTGTGGAAATATAAAGCTGTCCTATGACAGTTCTAAATCACTCAGGTGTTTTGCTGGAGCAGAAAGCCATTGCTAACTTGGGTACAAAAGCAGGTTTTCCGCAGCTTTCCTCACTCATCCCTCTCCATATGCAACTGTATAAGGAAGATTAGAATTAGAGTTTGTGGGAATGTGTCTTCAGAACTTTCCAGAGAACGGTAATTGATTAAAATTTGAACATTTATAAGACAGATATTTGCAAAATGAGACATTCAGAAGGAGAAATAGAAAAATTTGTCTTCATACAATTTCATTGTTATTATAATGAAAAGTTCAAATTTTTAGATTTCAGAAAATATATAGAGACTTATCTGAAAACAAAAAAATTATAGGTGACTGCCTTTTTCCAAGTTTCCAGCTCGTGAAAGTTAGAGATTGCAATTTCTGCTCCTGACTTAGCTCTATTTTCAGTGAGAGCAAATGCAGTTCTAATGAGTGCCATTAAGTCTGTGGCAAATTTTCTGAGTATCAAACTTACTTATGGTAAAACACAGACTTCACAAAATTAAAAATAGTGTATTGAGTTCTTAAGAGATTGAAAGGCAAACATTCTGATCTGTGAATAAGTCAATTTTTTAGAACCTGCAAGAAATCTCAAGTTTAAAGAGGAGCTCAATTTGCATGCAAGCTTTACTGTAAATTTTGAACACAAATGTCATTGAAGTGTTTGCAGAATTAGGTTATACTAACGACAAAATTCTGACTGAAGACTCTTTACTGTTTGCAAGAATCACATAGGCAAATAGATAGATTAGTTATGAGTATGAGTTTAAAGCCTATAGATCAAGGCTTGGATTCTCTGAACACATCAAAAGTCTCATAGCAGCTCCCAAGGTTCTGCTGATTAACCCAGTAGGATATTAATTAAGGAAACATCTGCCATCCATACTCAGCATTCTCTTTCACCAATTAGGAGAGATCTGGGTAATTCAGACTTCTGAAGTACATCTTTTCTCTTTCTTTTCTTTTTTTTTTTGTTATTTTTTTTTCCCAGAGCATTAGGTCTATACAGTACTGACTGAAATAAGCCAGTTTACTACTAAAACACATTTTAAAACCTACTGGAAGTAGCAGAACTGAAGGAAAAAGAAGATTAGAATTTTAAAAATAGTTCAAGCTACCTGATGCAGTTTGCTGTAGCTGCTGGATTCTCAGGCAGACACCTTGCTATGCCGTGTCCTGGAAGAACAAGGGATTAGATAATCCCTTCCCAGAGAAAAAGGTCTGCAGCAAAGCAAAACAACAAAAGAGTTTGGAGGCGTTCCACAAAAAAAAAGGGTCTATTTAAGGATTACTATTTTTTAAAGTTGCATACAAAGAGGTTGAAGCTAGAAATAAGCTAATCATTTTCCTTGCACTGTATCTGCCTTCTCATGACCGTCATGCTGTATAACCCTGATGGTAGCATTTGTATGAATACAGACAAAAGTACAGTGCTGCTTCTGTGGTGCCTGCTTCCCAGAGGTTTATATATTTCACACAGATATATACCAGAATGTAGCAGATTACCAGCAGATCTTTCTTATTGCCAATGAACAGCCTTGTCAGTTTCTCCCCTTCCACCTTGACTTCTTCAATAAAAAACAGGCAAACACTGAAACCAGTTGTGCCTACTTAAAGCCAGCAGAGATCCGCCACTTTCCCAAAGTTATCCTTATCTACCACTTTGATCACATCACCTTCCTTGAAATCAGTTTTGTTTCTCCTTCTTTAACCTCCTGTGACCCTCAGTTGTGCTCCCACCCTGTCCCAGTTATCTTTACTTGTAATCTACTGAGATCTCAACAACTCCCATCAACCAGTGACAGACACTTCCTCCGTGCTTACAGTCTTGTTGCCCATGAAAACACAGGACTGTCTGTAAACATGAAGAACCATTTAATTTTTCTGTTCAAAATTAACCTTAAAAATTCTCCTCTACCATGATGCTTTAAAAAAATTGTCCATGGTTAAGCAGCTGGTGTGCCGAGACCACTGCCTACTGTGCCAGTCAATTTCCTCTTATTTTTAACACTCCCCATGCAAGACCAGCCATCTGTTTCTTGTTTTATCTTTTGATTGCAATCTTTTGGGGATGGGTTTATTTCTGTACATTTAGCACCAGCCAGACTGGGGTCAATGAACCCAGGCAGCCCCATTCAGTAGTATATAAATACATAATATAGCCCTTCATACTGCACTTGCGGAGATCAGTTTTATTTTCCTTTTGCAATTGGAATGGGAAGTAATCCAACATCTTTTCATTTAGTTCTTTTTATTTTTTTAATTAGAATCCGATAAATGCAGAGACAAAATAATAATTTAAAAAAAATGTTGTTTTTACAGGTATGATATGCAATAATACCATTTAAGAATACAATTTATTGTTGAATATCAAAGATCTGCAGTGAACCTTTCTCCCCCATAGAGGAAAACTGAATACCAAAACAACGTATGATGCACTAGGTTTTCTTGCTTAATTCTTGGTTACCACTGAGACAGAATACGTATGGAACTGTGAATAGCTTTGCAACAAAAGAAGTGAAAGTGTAAAAGAACTGGAAGAAAATTATAAAAACTGGGAATCTTGAAAGACTTCTCTCAAGTTTTCCTAAAGTACTGTCTAAAAGGGCTTAATTTCAATAGCTGTTGTGCAGTAAGATGTTGGGTCATTGCAAGCTCTATAAACCAGAATTACAGAACTCTAGTAGACAGTACCCTCTGGATTGATACCATACAACTCATTGCTAAATTGAAGGCTGCATCAAATAGATGCCTAGTTTTTCCAAGCTTGCAGACTTTACTGCCACCAAAGATGTGACTATTTTGTCCCTGCAGATGTCTTTTTAAGCTTGTTTTAAAGAGCTGTGGTAGTAAGGCCCTTGCACAGATTGCCCAAAGCAGCTGTGGCTGCCCTGTCCTGGAAGTGTTCCAGACCAGGCTGGAAGGGGCTTGGAACAACCTGGTCTAGTGGAAGGTATCCTTGCTCGTGGCAGGGGGCTGGACCTGGATGAACTTTGAGGTCCATTTCAACACAAAACTTTCTATGATTCTATGAATCTACGATTATGCTTTGTGCAGTAGGGTCATGGCAGGTGGCAGATCATTCTGCGAATAGGCTTTCATAATACAGCATCCAGCTTCAAATTTCCTTTTTGCCTGAAGAAGCATGACTGCTTTTTCCATATGAGCTTCTTAAATATCCAAAACCAGGTAAGTCTATGGCGAAGTTACACCAACTGCTTCTCCTGAAGATATTGAATTATTTCATGCAAAACTAAACAGCTGTATCTCCCTGATTCTACTCCTTTTTACAGTAGACTTCTGTGTGTTATGTACCAGCCCTTAAACTTTACTGCCATTTGTTCAGAGTCCAGCATATCTGCACAGATAAGAAACTGTGGGAATGCTTACTTTATAAATATCTTATTGAGTATTTCTTAGAATTGAAAAGTCTTGCTCAGTTTCAGCCATGCCCAGGACATGACATTTTTATGAAACTTCCTTTCTGAAAAGGCAGACTGGAAAGAATTTGAGTTTCAGAAGTTGCATGCTGAAGAGGTGGATTTAATCATCAGAATTTTAGCCTGAGGTGAAGAATGGTGATTAATGACCCAATCACATCATTTTCTGAATCTACTTATGCATACAGTATACTCCCATTTCTAAACTGATACTCTAGGAAAAATGGCAGTGTGGTGTATCTGGCATTTAGAAGAAAAAAAAAAAGAATTAAATCATTAAAAAAAAAAGGAAAAAAAGAAGATCCAACAAGCTAATACAGAAGAAAAGAGAGATGGAAAAAAAAAAAAACAACCCCCAAACCAAAAATCCACCCAGAACAGTGGTTAGCTTGTCATTTTATCTTACTGTCATTCTTGATTTATGAAATCCAAGAAAAGAAGTATGAAAAGAAAAAAAAAAAAGGAAATCTGTCCCTTGGATATTTGCTCGTATATCAGGTCACACAGTGAAAGCTGCCTTATTTTAAAAATTTTCAGCTTATTACTTCTCCCATATCTCTATTTTGAATTTTACATTCATGAAAAGGGGACACTAATAAAACTAAGCAGACTTGCACTTGTACAAAGTCATGTAACATATAAGACCTCCAAACAGCAAATCTCAAAACACAAAACAATCCTCAGGCTTTGCTCAAGGAAGTCTTACTTCTGTAAAGATGACCCTGGAATACTAGTATGCATTCTTTCAGAAACACAACATATACAGTACTTCACATCTGGAGTACTCTGGAACAGAAGCTTAAATGTGTCATGGTATGTGGCACATGCTGTTGCAGCAAACAGCCGCTAGGGATTTATAGGGGGAAACTTTGCTTTGGCAAGGGTGATAAACAAGTACTAAATAATACTTTTCTATCTCAAACATTCATGTTTCTATGGGTAGATAGGGACTAACAAACTTATCCACTGGTGATCTAAACCAAAACACGACCCAGAGGTGAAATCCACTGTGCCAATAAACGATTTTTCCTATCCTGAATCCACAGGTTGCAGAATAAAGGAATTAAAGGTATCACTCATTTTGGCTTCTTCCTAGCGCTGCTATATGAAAGCCATGGCTGATGAGCAGCTGCAACATCCTGGTGCAACTCAACGAATTTGCCCCAGTATAAGGACAAATCACTCCTGTTATTAAGAGAAAAGATAAGCAATTACCAGGAAAGGAGCTGATTAATCTACCATATCATATTATCCTCTCAAACGTCTCGATTTTGTTTGATTTTTCTTCATCAAGTGCCAGAAAGAGCTGGCTGTCAACAGCTCACAGGTTCCTTTTACAAAGCTGTAGATTTTCCAAGACTGAGCACCAAACCAGCATTTGTGATGATTTACACCCACTCATGCTGTACATGCAGATGGAAATCTGAACAATGAAACAAAGACTGCATATATCCTTTCTTTTGTGACCTGCAGTGCAAGGCTTTATATGAAGCACCCATCAGTAGAATCTGCTTTATATGGAGAACTCTCTAAAGATTACAAAGATACTAGAGTTCACCCCTCAAAAAATAATAAATTATTAATATATTTTTTTAAAAAGACATGGTTCTCAACAGTAATAGCCACAGGAGAATTTCTATCTATTTTCTAAATGTATTTCACTGACTCTAAGTTTTATATATAAACCTTGAAATTTTTGTGAGGTTTGGGCAACAGACAAACAACGCCCTGTTTTTTTCTTTCCTGAGTTATGTGTCAGTATAGCCCTTATTACCTATGACTGGCTTAACTCTGGTCCACAGGGAGAGGAATAAGCAAAGAGGCAAGTCTCTCTTTCCTTACGTGCACCAGATTTGAATGCCTAGAGAAGGGAAAAGCAGAGCTGAATATTTCTCTTCAGAAAGCTGTCCGCTCTGGTTTTCATCAATTCTCAGCCAATTCATAATATATTGATACTCAGAATGACCCGCTTTGTTAGGTTTTTCCTTCATGTGATGAATGAATGTTGGTAAAGAATAAAGCTAAACTGTAAGTTCACACAGATAAGCCTTCAAAACTGGCTATAAATCTGAGTGGATGAAAGCTTCTTAGGCAATTGCATGTAGCCATTCAGCACATAACCAGCATGAAAGACTCAGACTCTCCCTAGACACTTACCTGGGGCATTTCTGGGTTTCTTGGAAAGAACTTAGAGCTTCTTGTGTTAACTCTATTTCAGCCTTCTCAGGTATCTTATACCACTCTGTCACCAGTATTTGGCAATGTCACTACTTTCTCAGTTCAGAGTGGCACTTCACATCATCTCATCTCAGACACTTCTGACTGTATTATTCCAACAACCAGAAGGATCTATTTCATATATACACCTTATAATACACCAAATATATGAACTGGCACTCAGCTTACTTATTTTTTTGGTTTGCGGTTATAAATAATTTTCAATAGCATCGATACCCGTTTTATATTACTAAGAAATAATAAAAAAACCTAAACATAAATACCAGACTAAATATTTAGATTCCTGTTAATGACTTGATGCATGCTTAAATTTTCCTTTGCCTTGGGAAGGGTAGGAAGGGCCAAATCTTAACGCAATATCAAAATGAAATCTTATATTACCAGAATGATTATGATGAGTTAAGTAAATTCTGTTGAAGACTATCATTACAACTATAGGGAACAAAACATATAATTCTCACCAAAAGTGATGTGCAGCTCTGTGTGATTTGTGCTGTAAAGCACCCACTGTCAGACTCTGTGGTATTCATTGGAAAAGGTAACAATTTTTTCAGTTTCCTTTTATCTTCAAACCTTCAAATATTTTAAATAATAAAATGAGGAAAACCATAGTCATTAAGGCATGCATGATGTTAATCTAGTATTATATCTAGCATGTTACATTATATACATGTAGTACATATATATGTATAAGGTTTTTCAGTCAGCAAAGGCTGTATCCACTCATGGACCATCTTTTGGCATGACTGCCATACAATTGACAGGGCACAGGGTCAGCACTGCCTATGCTGACACAAAGAACACAAAGCTAAGTCAGAAAAAGTCCAGATCTGCATGAA